>NC_090759.1:59242575-59247575 GCF_036898095.1 Palaemon carinicauda
AATGGGAACAAAACGGGCAAAGAATAATTTTTTAGTGAAGAAAAGAAAACATAAAATAAATCTTTTGACCAAAGAAAAGAAAACATAAAATAAATATTTACGTCAACATTTAGTTAATATCTTTACAAAGCTAATACTGTAAATATTTTTAGAGGCTGAAAAACACACTACAGTAACTCTACCCAAAATTATTCACATTGATAATTTATAACTAACCCTAAATTCAATAGATTTATAACCATACTTCTGACAAAGGTGAAAGAAATGTGTTTCTAGTATACGAGGTATTCTTGAATAACAAAACAAACTGGTACAACAACAGAATGGCCATGTATACACTTAAAAATTTGCATAAAAAAACACAGTAATTGCCTGGCAACATTTATTCCAGGATTTATACCGTTTTTAAAACGGATATATTGGCGTAAATGAGTAATATTACGGTCACCAACCTGTAAAAGATAATAACTAAGTAAGGTAAAATTACGGTCGTCTGTATTTTACTAAAATTATATTTTTATATTATATTTTAGGGTTTTTTAACAGTGTAGTAAAGCTAAAATATCTAAAATTCAATTACTCCACTTCTAGTCAATAAAAAATGCAGTTTACCAAAGGGACCTACAAAATGGAAGCACTGGTATGTCTCTAGGACAAATCAAAATAAATATTTACGAATGAATATAAGAAAAAGAGAGAGAGAGAGAGAGAGAGGAGAGAGAGAGAGAGAGAGAGAGAGAGGTGAACATACTAGTAACAAATCCGATATTGCAAGCATTTCGGTCATCCTACCTACTTGTCTTAAAATGGCAATAATTACTAAACTTATAATAACATAACGTCCATGCAAGATAGAAAGGCTGATTTATTAACGATATTACTGTAGTTGAAAGAATAAACTTTAAGAAAAAATCATACACGTACGCATACATTCTCATTTCTCTCTCTCTCTCTCTCTCTCTCTCTCTCTCTCTCTCTTAATCTTTGGTTAAACCCCTTAGATCTGGTAAGCGATAGGGACTGTGCCTAATAGATAATCTGGAACTGGACACACATAATTCACACAAATTACACGTATTACCTAAGATTTTGATAACTTGATAAACATTGGAATTACTAGAAGAGTTTACAAGTTATTTCAAAAACGGTTCTAATGTCTAATGACGAAATTTTCCTGACATAGCAAAGAAGATATACGTCCTTTTATTCGGCCTTTGGCCAAAATTTGAAAAGAGAATCCTTAAATAATCTTCTTCTAATAACAGAAATATAACACGAATATACTAATGACTTCTTTCCAGCTAATACCCAGATGACACGAATTTCCAAAGCAGGAATGGTCAACAACCTCAGATCTAGATATGTATGTATTAAGGTAAGCGTCTTGAAGAGGGGCATTGCAAGGATATGAATAAAAGATGGGGATTGTCAGGACTAGCGCTAAAGGAGGATCATAAAAGATGCATGAATGGGAAATGGTTAAGGCTCTGATATGGAGTCACAAGATTGGGGTAACCGTCAGTCTAGTAAGGATAATCAGATGATGGAGGAGGTCAGAAGGTTAGCTACACTGAAGGAAGTTTATAAGGGTATGGTCATTACGAGGTATGATGAAGGGGGTACAGAAAAATGGGAATCATTATGAACTACACTGAAAGGGGTTTGTAAGTTTAAGGTTATCAAGGTTGGCATTAAAATCTAGAGATCCAAAGGTATAATTCATCTATTGCTACAGCACATTGAAAATAAGGGTCATACGGACCCACAGGGACGGAGCTCATTAAAAGCTAAATTTGGGTTGTTGCACTCACGTCACAAAAAGATTCATTGGGGAGGTCACAAGGAACTTCACGAGTTGGTGGTGGTGGGGGTAAGGGGGTTGGAATGACTGACAGGTATGCCATGGCTGATAAATTTCTGCTTGACGTCCAGTGCGCCAAGCAATAAATTGACGTCGGTCACTTTTGTGCAAAGCTGCTCAAAGATAATTGAACCTTGGGTAATGTCTAGAATTAATTTTACAAGATATACAAGTCTCGGAGATGTTTGCAGTACCCCATTTGCTTGGAACATTTATTATCATGTCGGAAATCGATGTCTGTCATACAAAGTCATTTTTAATTAAATTTCATATAATTTTTTAATGCTTGTTATGGATTTAGGCTTGTTTTCAGAGGTGTCAGGGGATAATCAATGTATTTTTGTCATGTGCGAATAAGTTAACATATTACGGTACTTATTTCGACACGAACATTGGAATTACTAGAAGAGTTTGCAAGTTATTTTAAAAACGGTTCTCCAGTCTAACGACGAAATTTTCCTGACATATCTCAGAAGATATACGTCCTGTTGTTCGTCCTTTGGCCAAGACTTGAAAAGAGAATCCTTAAACAATCTTCTTCTAATAACAGAAATATAACACGAATATACCAATGACTTCTTTCCAGCTAATACCCAGATGACACGAATTTCCAAAGCAGGAAATGGTCAACAACCTCAGATCTAGATATGTATGTATTAAGGTAAGCGTCTTGAAGAAGGGATTTGGAAGGATATGAATAAAAGATGGGGATTGTCAGGAATAGCGCTAAAGAAGGATCATAAAAGATATATGAGTTGGAAATGGTTAAGGCTCCGATATGAGGTCACAGGATTGGGGAAATACGGCGTTGCAATGAGTTGGGATCGCCAGGATCGAACTGACGGATACCGTCAGTGAAGTAAGGATAATCAGGTGATGGAGGAGGTTAGAAGGTTAGCTACACTGAAGGAAGTTCATATGGATATGGTCATCACGAGGTATGATGAAGGGGGTACATAAAATGAGAATCATTATGAGCTAAACTGAAAGGGGTTTGCAAGGTTATGGTCATCAAGGGTGGCATTCAAATCGGGAGATCCAAAGGTGTAATTCATCAGCCACTACAGCACTGAAAATAAGGGTCATACGTACCTACAGGGATGGGGCTCATTAAGAGCTAAACTTGGGTTGTTGCACTCACGTCACAAAAAGATTCACTGGGGAGGTCACAAGGAACTTCACAGGTGGGTGGGGGTGGGGGTTAAGGGGCCTTGAAGTACTGACAGCTATGCCATGGCTGATAAATTTCTGCTTGACGTCCAGTGCGCCAAGCAATAAATTGCCGTCGGTCACTTTTGTGCAAAGCTGCTCAAGAATAATTGAACCTTGGGTAATGTCTAGAATTAATTATACAAGATATACAAATTTCGAAGATGTTAGCAGTAACCATTTGCTTGGCACATTCATTATCATGTTGGAAATCGATGTCTTTCGTACAAAGTCTTTTTTAATTAAATTTCATCTAATTTTTTAATGCTTGTTATGGATTTAGGCTTGTTTTCAAAGGTGTCAGGGGATAATCAATGTGTTTTTGTCATGTGCGAGTAAGTTAACATATTACGGTACTTATTTCGACACGAACATTGGAATTACTAGAAGAGCTTACAAGTTATTTTATGAACGGTTCTTATGTCTAATGACGAAATTCTCCTGACATAGCTCAGATGATATACACCCTTTTTTGTTCAGCCATTGACCAAGACTTGAAAAAAATCCTTAAACAATCTTCTTTTAATAACAGAAATATAACACGAATATACCAATGACTTCTTTCCAGCTAATACCCAGATGACACGAATTTCCAAAGCAGGAAATGGTCAACAATATGAGATTTAGATATGTATTTATTAAGGTAAGCGTCTTGAAGAGGAGCATTGAAGGATATGAATAAAAGATGGGGATTGTCAGGACTAGCGGTAAAGGAGAATCATAAAAGATATATGAATGGGAAATGGTTAAGGCTCTCATAGGGGTTCACAAAACTGGGGTAATACGGCGTTTGCAATGCGTGAGGGTCGCCAGAATCGAAAAGACGGATACCATCAGTCAAGTAAGGATAATCAGGTGATGGAGGAGGTCAGAGGGTTAGCTACACTGAAGGGAGTTCATAAGGATATGGTCATCACGAGGTATGATGAAGGGGGTACATAAAATGAGAATCATTATGAGCTAAACTGAAAGGGGTTTGCAAGGTTATGGTCATCAAGGGTGGCATTCAAATCGGGAGATCCAAAGGTGTAATTCATCAGCCACTACAGCACTGAAAATAAGGGTCATACTGACCCACAGGGATGGAGCTCATTAAAAGCTAAACTTGGGTTGTTGCACTCACGTCACAAAAAGATTCACTGGGGAGGTCACAAGGAACTTCAGAGTGTGGGGGGGGGGGGGGTTTAAGGGGGTTGGAATGACTGACAGCTATGGGATGGCTGATAAATTTCTGCTTGACGTCCAGTGCACCAAGCAATAAATTGCCGTCGGTCACTTTTTTGCAAAACTTCTCAAGGATAATTGAACCTTGGGTAATGTCTAGAATTAATTTTACAAGATATACAAGTCTCGGAGATGTTTGCAGTACCCATTTGCTTGACACATTCATTATCATGTCGGAAATCGATGTCTGTCATGCAAGGTCTTTTTTAATTAAATTTCATCTAATTTTTTAATGCTTGTTATGGAAATAGGCTTGTTTTCAAAGGTGTCAGGGGATAATTAATGTATTTTTGTCATGTGCGAATAAGTTAACATATTACGGTACTTATTTCGACACGAACATTGGAATTACCAGAAGAGTTTGCAAGTCATTTTATAAACAGTTCTCATGTCTAATGACAAAATTCTCCTGACATAGCTCAGAAGATGTACGCTCTTTGGCCAAGACTTGAAATGAAAATCCTTAAACAATCTTCTTCTAATAACAGAAATATAACACGAATATACTAATGACTTCTTTCCAGCTAATACCCAGATGACACGAATTTCCAAAGCAGGAAATGGTCAACAACCTCAGATCTAGATATGTATGTATTAAGGTAAGCGTCTTGAAGAAGGGATTTGGAAGGATATGAATAAAAGATGGGGATTGTCAGGAATAGCGCTAAAGGAGGAACATAAAAAATATACGAGTGGGAAATGATTA
>NC_090759.1:59252575-59265075 GCF_036898095.1 Palaemon carinicauda
ATGATCTAATGAAAGGAATATGATAAGGATGCGAAAATCCATGTTCTTAAAAACCTAAAGCATACTTACCCTTTCAAAGGTTACAATAAACATTAGAATGAACGTTTTTATATACAGGAATAGTTCAAATTTAACTTAATCAAAAGGTATACATACTAATTTGCATCTTTTCAGTATCAACCCCCCCCCCCCCGGAACTACGTGAAGAACTCTTCGATGAGAAAAGGCACAGCCTCTTCATTTATTCCCCTTTCAGATTTAAGGCTTTCAGTTGAATGACTTCCCGAAAAATTAATTATCGAGAAAACATTGTGGCCACTTAAAAAATATCATTAACTAGTTTCAAAAGCCCACATTTTGGTCCTCGTTCGGTCCAGCTATACACAGATTTTCAAATACTAAAGTATGAAAAGCAGGATTTCAGTTGAAGGTGTTCCAGAAAACTTTGTTTCTACTACAAACAAATCATCCTTTTTATCTATTTCCAGAAGACCACATTTTGGTCCTCGTTTGGTCCATCTATACACTTAGATTTTCAAATACTAAAGTATGAAAAATAGTTATATTAACTTACACTTGGAATTTAATGTAATCGAGAACACGTAAGAGTAAACTTATTGAAGAACCAAGACCTAAAAAAAAGTTATCTGTAAGTCTTGAGAGGAACACTTACCTTCTCGTTGTAGATCTCGAGGTATGAGGCCGTCAGTGTGAACTCTTGGTCGTCTCTGGTCTCCAGTTGACTGAACAAGTAGACGAAGGATCGGAAGATCAGGCCATGTTCCTCCGAATACATGAGAGGGCCTTTGTCGAACTGAGGGTTTTGGAAAAATTAGAGTCAATGGTTTATGTAATGGAAAGAGATGATGTTCTCTTATATGGTCAAAAGTTAAAAAGGTTTTAGGTATAACTAATGATGTGTTCGTAATTTTGATGTGGTACTGACGTTACGAGAAACAGCCCACTACTTTTTGCGTTGGATAATGAAGTGTTTATTGGCAAAATTTCAAAGAAAAAGATAAATAAATATTATATACATAATATATGTATATACACTATGAGGCCTGCGTGTATGTATAACTTTTCGAAGATTCTATTTATTACGTGAAGGTTAGTAAAACTTCGTAAAATGTCCCACTACATTCTATAACTGAGGAGCGAGATAATTGAAAGGAAAAAAAAAATGTTCAAAAACATCCTTCAGCTGAAGTCAATTCGCGTATAAATCGACTGTGACAGAGATATTTACTATTTACACAGGATACAATTTTATATTCAGGATAGTAACAATTGCTTTTAGATAATTCATCTAAAACTTTTAAATATTACCGAAAATACTTGACCCTTTTGAAGCCTAGCTCTGCTATGGCAATGTCACATGGGCGACTTCTCTTGCAACCAATGAATTCCCAAATGGTTTCGAAGTTGGCTCCAATTGTTAGTACACATTTTCAAACTGTCGTGAGCCAATTGCAAGGAAATTTGAACTATTTACAGTTTTCTTTATCTGCGTGATTACAAAACCGAATGCTGAAACAGGATGTGACTAATTTTTCGGACTGTTATACAACTCTTTAGCCTATTACGATATAATAAAGCTTAATTCTGGAAATTGTAACATTTGCCAACGGTTATAGAGAAATCTATATGAAATATAGGTTTACTAGCTCAGACCAGTTACTAACTTAACTTAAATTACTATCAGAAAATGCATAAATTAAGACAAAACTTCTTCTGAATACCCTAATCACTTGAAAAGATGTGCTAGAATTAGATGCAAGGTGATGAAAATACGTGGCTTAAATCTTACCACCAATATTCGCCGCTTGGTGTAATGATATATAAAAAGATGCCAGAAAAAAAGTGCTCGTATGACACACCTTTTAAAAGAAACTGAGCCACCCAAATTTTTTTTATATGACTAAAAAAGATAAAAAAAAAAAAAAAAGAATATTCATTGTCACATTTTTAGGATATGATAATTAAGAATTCGAAATGCATGGAAACTAATTGAAATTATCATATAAATATACTTTACCATCACGATTAAAATGTTTAGAACGTTGGCTATTTCACCTCAAAATTACACAATTGGTTTCTTATATTTTTCGTGTTTATTAACAAATAGAAATACTGTACTTTTAAATCTTATCTAATTCCCGGCCACAATAAGGGAATTTCATAAATACAGCCTAATTCGTGTTTATTAACAAATAAAAACAATGTACTTTTAAATCTTATCTAATTCCCGGCCATAATAAGGGAATTTCATAAATACAACCTAATTTTGTTTACCTTAAGGTGACTAGTGTTTACATGCAGCTGGTCTTGTGATCAAGTGATCATTCAAAACTGTGATATCATCTGTGCCATCAAAAATCTTTTCAATATTTAGTCAATATGATTATAACCGTCTGATATCTTCATCACTACAAAATTACAGCGGGTCAATTTCACCTAATTACAACATAATCTTTAAATCCTTTGGTGCAAATTGGGTTGACGCCCAAGTGAGATATAATTTAGTTTTCTACTTTTACAATTTGATTGTTTGAACCTTGAAATGAAAGGAATAGAGGAAAGAGAGGGGAAAAGAAATCAACGGATAATAGAAATTAATAAAAATTGTGAGGAACCGAAAGATAGATTCAAAATAACTAACATATACAGTATACCGTTTTGATAAAAAGAGCAATAGGAAACAGAAACCATTAAACAAACACTCAAACACATATAAACAAAATAGTGAAAAAAGAGAAAGTCTGAAAAAGATAAATTTGAATATCAATATCCTTCTGAAAAAAGATGTTTAAGTCAATATGGCCATTTTTTTTTAGCTGAAACTATGAGCTTGTAGCAGTAGAGTTTCATTGAACACAATTAACAGGCAAACAACAGGTCGTATCAGCAATACATATTAACTTACACATAAAGACAATGTTTTATATATATGCTTATAAGACGATGGACAACTCCTAGTCCGTCAATAGACCTAAAACTATAACCCCTATGGGATTAAATATATTTCTTTTCCATGACGTATTAATACTCAATTTTTTTAGTGAAGCAGATTTGCACCGACTCGCAGCGGTGCCCTTTTAGCTCGGAAAAAGTTTCCTGCCATCTGATTGGTTAGAATTACCTTCTTTGACCAATCAGCGAGCAAGAAACTTTTCCGAGCTAAAAGGAGACCCCTGCGAATCGGTGCAAATCTGCCTCACTAAAAAAAATTGAATATAGTAGGCCTACTCAGTCACGTAAAACATGCCTATATTGTCACTGAATGTGCCTGGCAGAAAAGGCATGTATGCATACCGTTGCATGCACTTGGAACAAGTATGTATATATGTATTTTACCTGCCGGTCTAATAGTAAATATGAACCTTAACCATTAAAAATTATAGGCTCAAGGTTACAATAAGTACATTAGCCTTTCCTCTATATCATTCAGAGCAGTATATTCACAAATATTCCTTCGAAAGTATTTGTAATATTTGCTAAATCACTATGAAACAGGCATGCATATTTAAGACAGTCTATTCTAAGATGAACAATACACTGTTATCGCAATCCCAAGATATTTCATTAAAACATACATTCTGATAATAAATTTAAGTAATGTAGTTTGAACATTCTTTTACCAAAATATACAAGGTTGGTTTACAACTTCTAACACTGAAAAATGGTTAGGCATATCATCTGAAACAAGGTACAATATAAAACCATTTCTCAAGTATGGACAATATTCTGAAAAAGAAAGTTAATCAAAATAAACCGATGTTTACCTGCTGATCTGTTTGCTCACAATTTACTTTATTTAGCTAAAACTCCTTTCAATTTATTAAGAAACTTTCTTTTCTTTCGCTATTTTCTTATAAGCATTAAGAGCATTTGGGATATACACATGATGTTTTTAGCATATAGTGCTGTATATATGAACAATAACAGTATTATAATTACAAACAAATACATATTCTATACAGACAGACACACATATGAGAGAGAGAGAGAGAGAGAGAGAGAGAGAGAGAGAGAGAGAGAGAGAGAGAGAGAGAGAGAGAGAGAGAGAGAGAGAGAGAGAGAATATATAATACAATCGTGTATTGATAATTTCCAGGGCTACGTATGTACAATTTAACAATAAAGGTTAAACATGAAACAGATGCAATAATACAAAGGCTCTAAGGATATAGACACAACTGTAGGTTTGTAAGGATGAGGAGATTTGGACTCACATAAGCAATAACTTACTTGTAGCAACTTTCCACGAGCAGTCTAAAAATAATAATGGCAAAAATATTTAAGACAATAAAGTAACTGGAAAGGCTACACCCCGGTCTTCTGAACAGGTAAATAGGTAAATATACGTGAAAGTAATAAAATACTTTGTTTAATTTATGGATTACAGATGAGGGTTAGTCCATGAAGACTGTGAAGAATATAAGCTAGAATTCTTAGGGAAAGATGCTTTTTGAATAAAGATTCTAATTCTACTGTTTATAGATCAAGAGGAAATGAGCAGTATTATATAGAGTATTCCTGAAGGCATATTAAATGGAGATTATACGTAGATGGAATAACACATAAAAATACCTGTAAAGAGGAAAAACACCAACGACAGGTAAGTTTATGAATAAGATGCTTTGCAAGGGTAGAGAAAATGATGGGATGGAAACCACTGATTTCTAAGGCCTCAATAAACACCTTATTAAGTGGTGATCTTAAGAGATTTTTTATGTCTAATCAAAGGAGATATATATGAAGAGGAAGAATGGAATTGTCCTCATTTCAAACCAGAGAGAAGATGAAATAAAAAATTTGAAGAATTAAGAGTTATGAAAGTTCAATAGAATAGAGAGTAAGACAGAGTTAGAATTAAGAAAGTTAAATAGATTACTAAAGAAATGCAGACTTCGGTGCGATGGAAGATGAAATGTACGAGAAATTTTAAGTAGAACTGATGCATAGGTAAGATGTCTTATGGAATCTGAGTGTGTATGATGAATAGGTGTTTACTACCAAATTATGTGATGGAAGTTAGTAAAATTAAATATACACGAGATAATAGAGGCGTTTATGTTAATACAATCTAATTTACTTAGTTTAATTAAATATACAATAATGTTAAACTTGGGAGGATGAAGAGTTGCCCTTTAAGACATTGTGTAACTAGATTTTAAGGGTGACTTTTGCTTTGTAATTCTAAAGTGTTGCGCAGTTGCTGAAAAGTGAAACTGCTTGAAGCGGTGCAAATGAATGAAACTGTAAGCAATAGCGAATAAAAGATAAATGACAGCACAGACTGAAAGTACAAATATTACAGACGATGGGAATATGGAAACAGTAAGAAAACATGATTTCACCAGAAGTTGCTGAATACGAAGAAGATTGAGTCTGAAATAATCTTAAGAATTGAAAGGAACTATAAGTGAGAGAGATTTCTAAAGAGACCTTACTGTGGAAAGAACACAGTAAACAGGAGAAATGTGTATTTTTGTGTCATTATATCATCCACATATGACCTAAAATCAAATACGATACACATAATACTAAAATACATGAACATGAAAATAACAAACATTTTATGTAGGAACGAGAGAACACCATTTTAACCTTGCAGAGAAGCTAAAAGTGTCTAAATGGCACTGTCAAAAGCTTTTAAAATATTAGATTAATTCTACGATTCTTTACAACTTATAAAACGGAAGAAAAGAACCTTAGACGATTAGTAAAAGGTAGTCCACCACCATTCACACGACAATTTGGTATAATTTCCTATTTAAAAACTACTAGAATGTGTACCTACGTGCACATTCTAATACGATAGTTATAAAAGTTTAAAATCATGCCTTAAGCATAAGAATAATAAAATAAGAAGCATTTTTATCTTAAGCTTGGATGGAGGATACCAACAGAGTGAAGTTGCCTACTAAATCTATATTGAAATTTCCATAATTAAAAAGGGTATCTGAAAGGCACTGTCTCCGTCCTTACTTAGAATAAATATACTCTTAGTCATTGTTATCATAACAATAGTATAATATTCAAAATGCAGTATAAGCTAGATTTAGCGTCTAAGAACTAGCCGTCTAGTTAATAACTATCTAAGAATTGATGAATATAAATGTTTAGATGTACAGTACTAAAGTTGGCAGAGGGTAGAGGCGAGAATTTGCTAGCTAGAGTTGCGAAGGTCGTTTAGCTCTGGAGTTGGGAAGAATCACAAGACAAATTGCTCCAGAAGTACGAATAGGATGAGACACAAGACAAAAGCCTCGTTCACCAATAGGCTCACAATCTCGCTGATGTGCAATTTCAGGGGCGTTCTTTATGAAAATTGAGGATTCTTTGAATTCAAAAAGTTTGACTATTAAAAATCACTATCACATGACTATAAATTATTTTAATAAGAAAATCATCTAAAGAAAAATATATATTATCTTTAAAATGTAATAGTTACTCCAATAAACGCCAATAGAAATTGCCTACGCGCCTTGGCGCTACAAGAAACGGAGCCATGTAAACAAAGGAGATTCACAAGATGTCGGACAGACATGAGAGGGCGGGAAAGCGTTCATCTAAGCAAGTGACTAATATATCCACCGGAGACGACACACTCACCGAAAAGAAATTGGCTACTGGATGATTCATAGTAGCAGTTCTGGCTGTTGTGATGGACGGTTTCACATCTTTATAGTACTACACCGTGACCGTAAAGAGAGAAATGGTTTAAAAACAACAAATTTTATTTTCTAAATCTAATCAAATGGGGGGAAAATGAAGCAAATAAATGAATAAATTGTCATAATAATTACAAGTAACCAAACTGTTTTGTATAAAAAGAGCATGATGCATGAAGAATTTATGTATGAATTAACTTGTAGTCTTAAAAAAGTATTAAAGACATTGTTAAAATGTATTTGTGATACCTGGTTTTAGATATTAGCAAAGTAAACTCAAGCTATGATGCCAGGTGGTATTTACATAAAGTGAAACCTATCTCACATGAGACTGTAACAATATATATATATATATATATATATATATATATATATATATATATATATATATATATATATATACATATATATATATATATATATATATATATATATACTGTATATATATATATATATATATATATATATATATATATATATATATATATATATATATATTATGTTCAAGAGTGATGGAATAGTGAAGGTTAAGGTTTGAACGTTAATTTTAGAAACTGTCTTTCCTGATGTTAGTGTTTATATTCAGGGTAATTAAGGGTTTAAAATCATCATATCACTTCACCCCAAACTTAGAAATTAATTTTAGAACACCAATGAGCATTCAGCTGTGGAATCCCAAGTAATAACTTTTTTTTCTTTTTATAACACACAGGTGTGGAATCATATCTTGAAACATAATTTCTAGAATTCGAGTGATGGCATTCAGGTGTGGTTATCCATCTTCAAAAATTACATTTAATACAGCATGGTGGTAAATAATCTTGAATATAATTCATGAATAAAAAAAGAGCACCAGTGTAGTAGCATTACACAGTGGAAATCCAATTAAAACACGACATTTTGGGAACATTTAAAACAGTCTGCATTTCAGGTGTGAAATCCACAAGTCATGAAAAATATGAGAGTGATGTTTAATGATATTAGCTAAAAAATATAGATCTATCATATGTAATTAGTAGTTGACATTAATTATGATTTAAGCATTTTGTGATGGAATCCACAAATAACGAGTGTCGGAACATTCAGTGTAAAATGATTATTAATATAGGAACAATTTTGGGAAACAATTTTGTTTGTGCCAAAAGAGCGGCGAATATATATATATATATATATATATATATATATATATATATATATATATATATATATATATATATATATATATATATATATATATATATATACATATATATATATATATATATATATATATATATATATATATATATATATATTCAGTGTGTGTGTACATGCTATACAATTACACATATTACACCCCTTGTTTGTGTGGTCTTTATCAATCACGTTTGAATTGTTTTGAGTTGAAAACTAAATTCAAAACTTCATGCAAATGAAAAAAAAAATAAGATAAAACACCGACTTCAATGACTTCTCTCGCAAATGAGGCAAAAAAAGTTTAACCTCGAGAAAAGGAACGATTTTCTAATTCACCATGTTATATATTTCCAGCATTCATGCTGGAAGACAGCCATACGTCGACACGGAAATAAATGCCCTTTTTCATTAGCGTCCAAGCTGTTAGTATCAGTTAGGATTAATAAACAAAGCCAGTTGTAATTCAAAGACTATCCATGAAAATTTGGAAAAATACGACAGACGAAGGTATTATTTTAGGTATATCATGACATTAAGGCAGTTGAAAAAAAAAAAAAAAAAGTCTTCTTCTGGGGTAAGTCTCCACCTTGATTAACCTGAAGGATAAAGGGACAGACTCCAAGGATTTCTCTAAACCCGACCGAACATGCATGAAGCAAGAAAACTTTTCTTCTTCCTCGTCCTTTTCTCAAGAACGATTTCTCTTCCTTTTGGCTCCAGTGACACCAAATAGACAGTGTCATTGAATTCTAAGAAGATTCCATCACCTTGGCTGCGTTTCATGCCACAAAGTCATCACACGAGTTCGTTTATTACCTTTGGAATGTACTGAACAAAATCAAGAAAGTGTATCGAATTGTAACACATATGGACTTCTCTTGAATAATATATATTTTACGCAACATGGGTTTACCCGTGAGGTAATGCTAATTAACACTGTACAGTACACGTACGCCATATTTCATACGGGCGTTTGACTACAGGAGCATTTAGCAAAATCTATCCTTTATATATTACAGTCCAACGTTAACAGAATTTTCATGGAAACAGAACCCAAATCACCCAACGGCTGATTTACTCAAGAATTTACCAAGTTTTTGTACGAAACTTGACATTACACATTTACACTTATGATTTCACCAGATCAACTTACTCACGAACTCTTAGAATTGTCAACTGAAAAAATTAACCTTTTACTTTGTGGCAAAACCGAAATCTTTCAATTTCAAGTCTTTGTATACCACTAGATGGAATTCTAAATCTCTGTAAATATGACTATCCCCAAATGAACATTATCTTAACAAATTTGATTGATTATCCTACACCACCTAACATTTTCAATATTGAATAGCAGTATTCATCTCATCTCGATAGAATAAACCAATCATAAGACTTACCAATAGGTTTAAATATAATATAAGAAAAAAGAAAAAACAAATACCGAAGTACTTTTAAGTGCTTTCAAGTAAGATTATATATAAGTTACATGTTAAAATTTTGAGAGAAGACCATTATATCATTACCGACATTTTGTTATTTATTACATTTAATAGCCATAACCAGTTCACCTAGTACGAAAGAGATGACGACTTTTGGGTTCAATTTCAAATAATATATTAGCTAATAACTGATCAGTGAATAGCCATATCAGATTCCATTTGTAAATGTTCAATCAACAAGCAATACAGCAATTTATTTCAAATTCCTTTAAATTGAACATTTGTATACTTCATTTGCATTCCAAGATCAACATTAATTGACAATTGCCTAAATCTAATAAACAGAGCACTCTCTCTAATTCTAAATAATTCAAAAGTCTATCAAAAAGCGTTCTCAACAGGAAGGTATAGTTTCTTAACCAAAACCCGGGTATAGAAGTCCTCTTTCACAAGTAACAGTTTAAACCTTCACGATTTCTCAGTATATTAATTGTGTAAAGCCAGGAAGGAAACTCTGCAAATCAATCATTATCATTATAACCACAATGATCACGAGTATTTGTCTTACAACCAATTCGTCAATATCATCAGCATTGGCCATCGATGGACAAAAGTGTCATTTAGATATAATGTAGTCATGGTTTTTTTTAGGCCAACCTTGGATTTATTGATATATTTATATTCTTAACGTGCAACACCAGTTACTCGTACACCTGCAACCACTGATTTCATCTAAATCGAATTACATTTGTTTGAAAGTTTATTCAACCTTTCATCCGTTTCGAAATCTATCCAACCTTCCATTCGTATCGAAATCTAACTAATTAAACAACCTTCCATTTGCTTAACAATCCATCTGACCAGTCAATAAACCTTCCATCAATTTGATAATCATTAACCAGTCATTTAACCTTCCATTCCTTTAGCAATCCATTTAAATATTGTTTAAATTCCTTTCATCTGACAATTCCTCTAACCAACCAAAACCTTTAATTTGTTTTACAATCCATCTGACCAGTCAATCAGCTTTTCATTCGTTTGACAATCCATCTGACCAATATATTAACCTTCAACTCACTTGGTAACATACCTAACAGTCAATCAATCTCTCATTCATTTAACAATCAATCTAACCAATTGGTCAACCATACATTCAATTGATAACCTATCTAACCAACTGATCAACCTTGCACTATCCTGACAAACCCCTTAACCAGTTAATCAACCTTTCATTTGTTTGACAATAAATCTGACCTGCCGATTAACCTTCAATTCGTTTATCAGCCCCACTAACCAGTCGCTCAACCTTCCGTTTGTTTGACAGTCGATATGATCAAGCTGGATCAACCTTCCATTAATTTGACAATCTCTCTAACCTGCTGAATCAACCTTCCACTCGTTTGACAATCCATAAGACCAGCTGATCAACTTCTAATCCAGTTGACATTCCAATTAACCAGTTGTTTGAAAAACAATCTGACGAGATGATAAACCTTACATTTCTCTTACCAACCAATTATTTATTTGATGATCTGTATAACTAGTTGATTAACCTTCCATTCGTTTGAGAATCTATCTGACCAGCTGATTAACCTTCTATTCGTTTGGCAATTCAGCTAAGCAGTCGATCAATCTTTTACGTGTTTAACAATCATCTAACTTGTCTATCAACCTTCCATTTGTTTGAAAATCTAACCGAATTATCAATCTTCCATTCATTTGGTAATATATCTAACCAATCGATCAACCTTCAAATCATTTGACAATTAATTTATCCGACCGATCAACCTTCTATTCATTTTACAATCCATCTAATGAATTGATCAACCTTCTGTTTGATTCACAAATAATCTAACCAGTCGATAAAATTCTACTCATTTAATAATCCACCTTATCACTTAATCAACTTTCCATTAGTTGTCAATTCATCTGACCAGCTGATCAACCTTACATTCGTTTGGTAATGCACCTACGTTTGATCTTACCAACACAGACTGTTTTAATGTCATGAAACCAACCTATTGGTCATCAATAACTTAACAATACCACGAATCGAAAGACACTTTTTCCCAATAAAATAATCCACTTTCTAACTAAATCACTCACCAGATGTGGAGGTCCTGTTAAAGTGTGCGTTTTTCCTGACCCGGTCTGCCCGTAGCAGAAAACGGTGCAGGAGAACCCGTCGATAGACATGTCCAGGAGCCTCTTAACGCCAGAGTGCTCCAGGATGTCCTCCTGAATGGCCTCGGGTTCGAAGACGACGTTGTATGTGAACACTTTCGGTTTCTGCGTAGCCTGGCCGTTCATGCCGTCCATGTTTACCTGTGCAAAAACAGAGAGATGGTGGGTGTTTAAATGACCGAAAGCTGTATATTGGTATGGGCTAGAAGCGATGCTGTCACTCACTTTATAAATCTGTTATAGAATTGAACACCTTTCGTTACTGGCCTGCTTTCCCTTTTGGAGCCTTCTGGCTTGTAGCAATCTACTTTTGTCACTGGGATTTAACGTGAAATAATAATGATGGGAGGATAACAATGTAATGACAAAATCAACCTAGCATTATTTATATTTATTTGCCTATTTATTATCTTGATAACTTTCATCATTAAAATAACAGACAGCAATTCTGTTACTAATATTAAAATTCAACACTCATTAAACTTAATACTTAACCAAACAATGTTTATAACTACAAGAAAAGGTTCAGCCATCTACGTGAATCAACCGCCGACAACTGGGTGCCACTCAACATAATTATAAAGTTATTACATATTACATTTATAGTACACCTATTATACAAAAGATTCTTCTTGTATGAAATCCTATTGAAGAGGGAGACGAAGAATTATCCTCAACCAGAGGCAAGTGCCTTTAACATTAAGGCTTCCAATATTGAGATGTAGTAAAGAATTTATGACATACAAAAGTAATCTACATTTTTCGGGGCTTGGGGGGTGTCAGATCTCAGGGACCCCAAAATACTGAAAGACGGGAATGCTTGGTATGTAAATGGGTCATGATAGATGAATCTAATGTGGGATAGGTTATTGTACTTATGCTTCTTTATATATATATATATATATATATATATATATATATATATATATATATATATATATATATGTATATATATATATATATATATATATATATATATATATATATATATATATATATATAATATATATATATATATATA
>NC_090759.1:59270075-59272575 GCF_036898095.1 Palaemon carinicauda
TGGCTTTTCCGGCATTTTTCATTGAAGATTTTTCCATCTTTAGTAAAAACAACAACAACAACAACAACAACAACCACAACAAAAACAATAGTAATAATAATAACAACAATAATAATAATAATAATATTAACAATAATAATGATGATAATAATAATAATGATAACAAAAAACGGAATACAGAAATAAATTTCTAATTACCAAAATTAGTGAGCGAAATAATAAAGCTAAACTAAAATAATAATAATAATAATAATAATAATAATAATAACAATAATAATGATAATAAAAATAGAAATCTATTAAAGAAATTTGAAGCTAATCTAATTAGAATATATAAATAAAATATAACTGAAAAAGTATTAAACAATACAAAACAAAATGACAGGCACCAATGGCACAGATAATGAAAACGCTAAAGTAATATACCCTTTAAACAAAATAATGACATCAAATAAATGAAATCCCTGTTAAAAAAAATCCGAACTATATATAAAAAATAACCTTTAAAGGGTCAATTTAGAAACAATATCTATGATAAAAAAAATAAGAAAATTTTTATCGAGAATAACAAAAAACTTGTAGCCTCTAATAATAAAATTGTTATAGACTGCGGAACCTACTTACCCTAACATATGACCAAATTTCTGAAAAATCTATTCAATGTGGATCACGTTGGAAGCATTCCATAGCACACCAGTGCACTGGACTCTCAGGGTATTGACATTTATCGATGGTCTGACCTTGAGGATATAAACGACAGTTTTTCGGTTTTTGTCTCCTCAATCTTTATTTTTCTTCAGAATGGGGAGAGGTCACACAATGCAGTATGCTTGTCCCCCCCCCCCCCTTTCTCTCTCTCTCTCTCTCTCTCTCTCTCTCTCTCTCTCTCTCTCTCTCTCTCTCTCTCTCTCTCTCTCTCATATATATATATATATATATATATATGTATATATATATATATATATATATATATATATATATATATATATATATATATATATATATATATATATACATACACACACACACACACACACACATATATATATATATATATATATATATATATATATATTAGCTTGGCAATACAAAATAGGTACTCCCAGTTACACGATGAAATGGAAGCAAATAAAGAAGAAATTAACAGTATTAAAAAAAATTGTATTGGAATCAGCACAAAAAATAATTGGAACAGTTCCTAAACAAGATCAAGGAAATCTATTAGAAAAGACCAAAAACCTAATAAAGAAAAATATTGGAAATGAGGGTAAAATACAAGAAAGAATAAATAGATTTAGCAGAACTACAGTATACAAAACAATAAACAAACTAAAAAACAAAGATACTCGTAACCACAATCAGACCAAAACTGAGGAAACACTGAAGAAAGGAAAAATCATCAAATTGATGAAAAGACTAGGAGCAGGCTGCCAACATATGTTTGCCTTTGAGGATGAAAATGGAAATTCTATCAACAATATATATGAAGAAAAGAGGCAAAGTAGAAGGAGAAGATGGCATAACAATTAGTGTAATAATAGATGGAGGAGATTTCATGGTAGTAAAACTCCCTGAACTTTACAACACAAAATATCTGCAAGAATTTTTATATACAGTTTGGAAAAACTTTATCATACTAATTCGCAAAAAGGGAGAACCTAAAGACATGAAAAATTACCGGCCAATAAGTTTACTCTCTGCAATATATAAAATATTTACAAAGATCATATTGGGCCGAATAGAGAGACAGCTGGACTTGAATTAACCAAGAGAGCAGGCAGGCTTTAAAAGTGGGTATTCAACAACTGGCCATATCCACGTTTTAACCAGCTAATGGAAAAATCAACAGAGTAAGACAAACCACTACGTATGACATTTATAAACTATGAGAAAGCTTTTGATTCTGTCAAAATCTCTGCAGAAATGAAAGCCCTCCAAAGACAAGGAATAAATCTTATGTTAGAACACTTGAAGATATCTATACAAGAAGTACAGCAATCCTAAAAATACATAAAGATAGTGAGAAAATTCAGATTGAGAAAGGTGTTAGACAGGGAGACCCCATCTCTCCTAAATTATTCACAGCATGCCTAGGAGAAGTTTAAAAAAAATATTAAATTGGGAAAATGTAAGAATTAATATTAATGGGAAATGCCTTATCTTAAAGATTTTGCAGATGACATAATTGTATTTAGTGAATCATTGGAGGAATTGCAAAAAAAAATATAGAAGACAAGAATAGAGAAAGCAGAAATGTAGGGCTGAAAATTAATATGAATAAAACTTAGAAAATGTTCCATGAAAATGCAGACAACAAATAAAGAGTTGTGGACGAACTACCGAGATTGTTAATGAATACATGTAATCAGGACTGACAGTAAGTGTTTCCCCAGGACACAAGACCGAAATTAAAAGAAGGATAACCATGGGATGGAGAGCTTTTGGAAAACAAAATGAGATTGTGAAAAGTAAAATGCCATTTTTTCTAAAAAGGAAAAGT
>NC_090759.1:59277575-59280075 GCF_036898095.1 Palaemon carinicauda
AGATTAGAGGTATTATATTACAGCTAACTCTACATCAAGAAATCGAAATCTTGCTTCTACGCGAAGTTTAAATTTCTTCATTATATGTTTAATTTTAAGATAACCATAGAATTTTTAATTATAAAACTGGTGTTATTTTGGTGTAATCTGTCCAATAAGTTATTTATATCTTTTAAGAAACCAAACCAAATGTAATGTAAAAATGGATATACACTGCCGTAGATTTCTTTGAATAAAAAAATTACTGTGTACAATATAAAGACATTTTCAAAAAAAAAAAAAAAAATTGATTGATTGATTGGTTTATATCAACCTAGTGGCAGCACAGCAATGGTCATTAATACGATGTATAATAGAATTGTTTTTTCTTATTATTGGTTTATATTAACCTAGCCTCACAATAAAGGTCATCTGTACGCTAGAAATGACAAAAATCTTGATAGATAGGTTTACATTAACTTGTAGTGGTAACAATATAGATTCTCGATGCATTTAAAAAATTTGTTTTTGATTGCTTGTCTTAAATAAACCTAGCACCCAAGCATGAAGACTATTCATACACTATCGAAGTGTTAAATGCATAATTGATAGGTTTATATCTACTTGGTATCGAAATAACAAACGTCATCGATACGATTTCAAATTGCGAAACGACTAACTGCTTGGCCTGCATTAACCTGGCGTTCCAGCAACAGGAGTCTTCCACACAGTTTCCAAAATTAAGATTGATTGAAAGTTTTCTGGCATCCTGACATCTAAGGTCATTCACGCCGATAGCATTTATTATATATGAAAAATAAAAGATAATTCAATTAAAACCATAAAAGTTAAGATGTCATTATCAAAGTTAAATAGTTTTCAGAAGACCTGCTTCAGAAGTAAATCTAAAAATGCCGCTCGCATAGTAGGATACATCATGTCCAAGAATTTTGGCAAGGATGAACCTGTCATCCTCACCTCGATCCTCAAACTCCAAAATTAAGAACAATGCACTTCAACAATGCAGGTAAAAAAGAATCATGAATATAGTGGGATGCATACGCGGCTAAATTGTCATGCGATGCAATATCAATGCCCCTCTAATTAAAGCTAAAAATACTTCAACTCTTTTTGATGGTCTATCTTTTTTTCCAAACATGCTTCCACTGCATTTATAGTGCTCATTAAAGCTAAATTTATTTCAAACTGTATGATTGAAGCCACAATCGCTCACGCACACAATTTAAATCTGTCTAAGAGTGCCATGCTCGCCCAAACACACATATACACATTTATACTTAACTGCATAAATACACAACTTACGTAACTCCATAAATGACACAAACTTGTGTTGAAAGTAGAGCGAAGAAAATCCTTACATTTAATCATTACAGGGCACCCTATAAAGCATTAACTCTAAAATATATACCCGATAGGCAAATAAAATGGACGTGAAACCAACGCATCACTCAAATAAGCAGTCTTATCTTTATCTCGACTCCACTGCCTGCCAGTACTTCCATATATTTTCTTCAAAATCTAAAGGATTTGCTCTTGGATCATACCCCACCTGTCCACCAAGTTTCGTATAAATTGGTTCAGTAGTTTTTGGGTAATGATGTTCACAAACAAAAAATAAACTAACAACATAAGTGCTTTTTATTCAACATTGCAATTATTTTCAAAATACTGCCGCCTACTTGTATTTTGATGTACTTTATCAAATATGTTACAGATTCACCCTTGGGTCAAACCCAACATGATTGATTTGAAGTTTTCTGGCATCCTGATATCGTACCAAACATCATTACCAAGTTTGGTCAAATCAGTAAACAGTAAATTTTGCGTAAAGTTACAAACAAACAAATAAACTAAACTAAACCTACAGGGGTGAATACACACCCTTCGCCAAATCTTCGATTTTGACGAAGCCAATAAAAAAGAAGAGTACACAAGAAATATACAACATCCTAGTTGTGAATTCTCTTCACCAACACAAAGAATCTCTCAAAAGCCAGTTTCCAGAGACTACTGTCCTAGGTAACAATATACTCAGTCACACAGGGCAAAAAAGAAAAGGAACTAAGTAAATGAAGTGACAAACTTCTTTGGGGATTTAAACAACTTTCCTCCGATTTACAAGGCCAACAAAATACCGCTTCAATCACACAGAGCAGCAAAGGACTGAAGTTGAGTAAACAGTAATAATAGTAATATAACAAACTTCCTTCCAGATTAATACCAGGTCTACACAATATAAACTCAGCCACAGCTAGGATAAAAAGGAAGAAATCAAATAATGCTATAACAATGGAAAAATAAAAAGAAATTAATTTCGATATATTAATGGTTATTCAGAGAATGAAAATACCAGTAACATTATAAACGAGTTTGTTGTAAGATTAATAACGAAATAGCTTACGAAAAGCCTTATCAATAACGGTTCGCCGCTCACATATAGGCTATTCTGGAGAGAATTATGAAATAACAACCAACAGTTTAAGGTGTTCTTGATGCGGCT
>NC_090759.1:59285075-59295075 GCF_036898095.1 Palaemon carinicauda
GGTTCTCCTCGTAACCACCCCCCTCACTCGATAACTATTGCAACGCTTGATAGGAAATCGTTATTCGTTCCCCATAACACCTTCACGTACCTTGCTCGTAAGCGACATTTATTAATATATGGAAAGTATCTACATTTGAGAGAAAATTTTTACCTAGTATATTCTTATAGAGAAAATTCTGAGAAACGGAAATTTCTCAACCTTTGAAAAAAAAAGATTTAAGGAATATTACCAACCGTAGATATAAAATTCTCTTATGTGGAAGGTTCTAAACCTCTGCTATAAATTCTAGAGATAAGAAGGGTTGTTTGTAGTTGAGAGAAAATTCTGATAAATGAAATGTTTTCCATTCTGAAGACAGAAATTTCACTTTAAGAAAATGTAATGAGATAAGAAAAATACTAAGATATGAAAAATTATCAACCTTTGAGAACAAATTTTGAGATATTCAAATTTCTAAGCCTTGCATTAAAATTCTGACATGAAAAGTTCTCGAGAGAAATTTCCGAGATATAGTGAGTTATCCACTTAGATAAAAAATCTATCACAATGTGGAAAGTTCTCAGCATTTGAGAAAAAATTCTATTAAGGAAATTTTATATAAGTTTTTCCAAGAAAAATCTCTCTGGAAAGTTCCCACGAGTGAAAATTGTGTTGGAAATTGAAAATATCATTGGAAAATTGAAAATTCTCAACTGAAAGTGTTCCCCTGTTAAGAGAAAATAATCCAGTTTTGAGCAAAAAATATGAAAATTCAGCCAGAGTGAATATTTTGAGAAATGGGAAATATAGTGAATATATATATATATATATATATATATATATATATATATATATATATATATATATATATAATATATATATATATATATACACACTGTCTATATATCATGTTTATTTTGTCATAAGTCCAACTAAAAATCAACAGTGTTTACGAGTCTTCAGATGCAAACAAAACTTAAAGCCTTTTCTAATTAAAATCGTAAAAAGAATCAAAGATTTTCAATGTTTATGTATCTTCAAATAGTCAGACCAGGGGAGAAGCTTTTATTTCCTTTGTATCATTATTCATATTTGTTATCTATTTGAAATTTTCACCTATTTTGGGAGTTTCATAAAATAATATCATCATTAACAACAACTAAAATAATAATAATAATAATAATAATAATAATAATAATGAAGATAAGAACTATAACAATAATAATAGTAATAAATAGTAATAATATCAACAACAATAATAATATTAATAATTATAATAATAACAAAATGAGAAACTAAATCTCTCTCTCTCTCTCTCTCTCTCTCTCTCTCTCTCTCTCTCTCCTCTCTTCTCTCTCTCTCTCTCTCTCTCTCTCACTCTCGTTTTTCTAACCTTCCTTCTCCGAATAACAGGGCAGGCATGTGATTTTGCCCGTCTTCATTATCCTTTGGATGAAAATTAATGTTATAGCAATTACGTACTGACATTTTTGCACATGATTACCATCACCATCATCGTTACTATTACTATACTCATTATCATGATTACTATTATTTCCAAACAAAATGGACAATATTTTTTTAAGCATATCTAACGTGATAATAGGGGTATAGTAAAATACAAATATGATAAAAATCACACACAACTAAACACACAAACAAATGAAAACAATTCAAGAACAGTAATAACATTTAAGGTTAACTAGCAATGCACCTTCCAGTAGCTTTTCTGTGCGTTTTGATTTCCTGTGCATGTCAACACAACAACAACAAAAAATGCAGACGTTTCTAGTCCACTGAAGGACAATGTCTCAAACATATCCTTAGACCATTTTCACCACCACGCTGGCTACTGCGGTTTGGTGATGGTGGGAGACTTAGTAAGATCGCTCACAGGAAACCAACCTAGCATGAGGGCCCTCACTAGTAGAGCTTTGCTGATAATCGGATACACAAACTCTTTCCCCACGTTATGGTATCCAGACTCAGTAAGTGCAAGTCACCACTTGATATATGAAATGAAAAAGGGATTGCAAAAGCAAAAAAGGAATCAAATAAGACTGCACAATGATAACATCTACATCCCGTTTAATTTGCTCTGGAATGTCCAATGCAAAGTTGTTTTCCAATATGCAATAGGTTTGCAGATGTGTTATTGAGGTATAGGAACCATAAAAGCTTAGAGAGAGAGAGGAGAGAGAGAGGAGAGAGAGAGAGAGAGGGAGAGGAGAGGAGAGGAGAGAGAGAGAGAGGAGAGAGAGAGGAAAGTTGATATATAGATGCAGGTATCATATTATACTTACAACACACTCATGAAGGTGTCATGACTTGCGCATTTGCAATACACATTAAAGAATTCCTTCAGGATACTAAATAAAATTTAATCATACTCTACAAAAACTGACATAAATTCTACATTTTCATTATTTGTTCCCACATATCTAATCACCAGCAAGGACTGTATTCCTTGATAAATGATCTTTTTATTATGCCCTTGTTCATTACGCAGTAACATAGCAGTAAAGCTTATGGACTTTTATTTCATGAAATTTGAGTATAATATAAAATAACTAAGTTAATTACAGTATAGTGTAAGGTCGGAATGTTTAAAGCCATAATGGACAACTGCAGATTATATAGATATTTTCAACATCTATAATAGCAATATTTTAGAAATAGCTATGTATCTAGCATGGCTAAGATAAACGCATTTCACGACCTAAATCTAAACACCCAGAATAAAAATAACAAAATAAATGCCACACCCTGCATGAATATCAACTCATTTCATACAAATCCGTCAGTTGTGAGCTACAATGAACCCACAAGCCCATTCCCTGCCCTTCTATATTAACAAGAGAAGCAATTAACTAATTCAGTCTAAAACCCACTCCAGAGACCTTAAACCATTCTGAAAGCCTGAACTGAGAAAAAGGTCGTAGGTTTAGTAAATTGCACATGCTTAAAGAATAACTTAAATCACGAAACATTTCGAGTGACATTTTGCGGTTGCTAATACACACCACGATGGTGTTTGCGTGCAAGTTTCTGCGATACGAGAACTCTTCCTTTAATAGGAGAAGTGCAAGACTTCCACGCGACCAATTGTCTCATTCGTGGTAAGGGCTCTCCTCAAGATATAACCTATTCTATACAAATTGAAAGGTAGGCGTGTTAGGTGAGAGAGAGAGAGAGAGAGAGAGAGAGAGAGGAGAGAGATGAGAGAGAGAGAGGAGAAGAGAGAGAGAAAGTAGGCTTTCCAGTTTTATAGTGTAAGGTACGTCTCAGAATATAAAGGTAAAAATAATACAGTCTGAAGGTAGCTGAGAACAAAAGCCTCCACCAACTAAGATTTCAAATAGAAGCACTGATTTTAATGCTCTTTTGGCGTCTCCTTGGACCCATTAAGAATAGATGCCTTATAGCATAAAAAAAAGATAAATAAGTTTCTAAAATGATATAAGGAAAAATCATAGTAATTTTCTGTTTTCTTTCGTCATTCACGAGTCATGCAGAACGCATACATAAGTCATGATACCAGTAACGGCTTGTTTTAAATCTATATTTTTTCGTGTCAGGATAGATCCAACCTATCTATTTTCTTTTTCTTTTTTTAGAGATTTCGAAAAGTCCCTTGAAGGGACACCTTATTTGGTTAATCTGACCTCTCTCTCTCTCTCTCTCTCTCCTCTCTCTCTCTCTCTTCCTATCTCTCTCTCTCTCTCTCTCTCTCTCTCTCTGTGTGTGGTAAAAAATTAATGGAACACCACTACCACCTCATCAAACATTCAAGTTCTCGTGAAGATTATCCCTACGCCTTGAAATGAAGACACGGAATCATGGCAGGTTTGAAATGCTACAAGTGTATCGTGCAGATGAAGTTAAATGTCTGTATCCCCCAGCGACGCCCACCCAATCACTGTTTAACAACGAAAGAAAAATTCCATTCTACGATGGCTAATAAACTACCACTCTAAACATGTGAAATTGGAATGCGTTAGCCTATTATTTCCCATTAAAAGTCACCAATTACAGAATTATTCCCGTCTTTGATGGCTACTCTTTATTGACCTGGTTTAGTATTGGAATCCATTTGGACCCTCTCTCAAGGGGACGTTTTAAGATTTTATGGCGGATACCTACTTCCACGAAGGCCATTGAATATTTTCAGGTACTTTTGTACTGTTGTCGTTTTTAGCTTTCTGTCGTGATGTTTTACAGTAGTAGTAGTAGTAGTAGTAGTAGTAGTAGTAGTAGTAGTAAGTAGCAGTAGTAGTAGTAGTAGTTGTAGTAGTAATTAGTAGTAGTAGTAGTATTTAATTGATGAAAATTATTTGTTATATCATTCGTTATATAGTTTTATCCAATGAAATAAGTTACTAAACAAAGGAAAATTAAAAAAGTTAAAATAGGGACTTTCTAGAAGTATTAAACTATTAATTTTTAGCGTCCTTATACCATTATAGATAACGGCAAAATACGATATGACTCGTTATACCATTATTATAAAAAAATCCTCTCTTTTATCTATTTTGATTTTGTTTTTCTATACTATGATTTTTCTTCCCACACATTTATTACAAGGCCAACTTACGCCTGCATGGTTGAGATTGTTGGAAGATACCATTATCATCGCCTCAAAGGTGAGAGGGATGTCACCCCAAATCACGCAACTAAGGCAGACGAAAGAGAGAAAGAAAGAATGAGGTCAAGGGAAATCTCAGGAGTAATCTTTGCATAGCTTTTGGTCAGCGAAATATGGTACAAGGTCGTCCCTTTGGGCGTATACAATATGGATCCCCTGGCCGCATTATGGCCCAAGGCCATTATTGCAACTGGAGTGATTAATCTCTGCAAATGAAAGAGGTTATGCAAAATACACAACAAGCAGGATGAAAAAAAGTAACGCAAATTTCATGATATTGATTGATAAAGGAAATGCCTTGCGTGGTGGGACTGACACGAAACATATATTTCCCCCATTTATTTGTAAGATTTTACTATATTTTTTTTATGTACCTATTCTATATACAAATAATTATGCTATGATAAATTCCTATATGTACTCATGCTATTTATTCCTGCACCTTTAATTTACATACACATTTTCAAGTCAGTGCATGTCTCTAATACTTTTTCGTGAGGTTATATAAGCTAAGAAGGAAGATACAGAAAAACTATATCTATCTAGATTTTTTAAGTTAGTCCGAGAATCTTTTCCATTGTGCTATATTTGCCTTCGCCAAAATCGAATATTCTGCGAAGGGTAAGCATTCACCACTATCGTCTGTTTCTTAGTTTATTTATGAGCAACTTTACACAAAAAGCTACTGTACAGATTTTGATCAAACTTGGTAGTCATGCTGCGTATGACCCAGGGATGAATCTATAACACTTTCGATAAAGTACATCAAAGTACAAGTTCGCAGCAGCATTTTGAAAATAACTGCAATGTCAAGTAAATTACAAATATTTTGTTAGTTCATTTTTTGTCTTGTGAACAACATTACACAAAATTTGTTGTTCCAAATTTCCATGAAACTTGGTGGACATGTAGGGTATGACCCAAAGACAAATCGATTAGTTTTTTAACAAAATAAGAGCTGTGGAGTCTTGGAGGTCTATCTTTCCTCCAAGAATGGAGTATCTACTCCAATTAACACTCTCTTTGATTTTTAGGTCATGAAAAACTTGCACGTAAATAAACCAACTGATTAAAATAAATAAGCATATTCTAAGTCCATGTCTATCTGTCTCACTATTACGTTATACATATCTGTAAAAGCTAATTATATATATATATATATATATATATATATATATATATATATATATATATATATATATATATATATATATATATATACACACACACACACACACAAGTAATCACAGACTAAACTGAACAAAGCTTTCTCTATCATTTATATATAAACTGTTTGTCCCATATTCACATTTTGTCACTTCAGTCAAAATAAGGTAGTTCTTACCAATTTCACCAGCATATACCTTAAGTGCAATTTAGTAAATGCAGTCAATGAAGATACCTAAAAGTACTTTCAATAATTATTTATAAATCTTGTACTTGCTTATCTCTGACTATATATTGAAGATATGTTACTTTATTCAAAGGAATGCATATATCAGATGGTTGGGAGTGAACAATCTTAATTGCTATTCACAGACCAGTATCCTTCAATATATGTCCAGAACCAAATATACGGTCCCCATTTCTGTTTAAATAACAATAATAAATATTGATGTGAATTAACTGTACGAGAACTGAAATATTACAAAAGTTTTGCACGTAGAATGTACTGTACGTATTTCTAGTTAGGCGCATTAATCATTTTACGAACAATTGATTTCCACGCCTCTAAGATGATCAGAGCGATATGCTACCAAACCTCTTCATAGTAACTAACTAAATCAAAAGTCCCCTTTATCTATATCCCTGAATTGAACTCAACCATATCTGGTGGAAAGCTCTAGAATAAAAAATCTTATATAATTATTGTATATACTACAAAACGGTTCAAATCTTCATAACAATGGAAAGTTACAAGAACTGATTCAACATATACTAAGCAAAGTTTTATTCTTCGTGTATCAGAAAGCAATTAGACACTTTACACAAATGCTACTAGTCATGCAAACATCACATTCATTTAGCAGCCTTATGCCAACTTCTGTGGTCTCACGAGTAGTTAATTCAGCATAACCATTATCCAAAGACATACACTGTTCAAAGCCATCGAAAATCTGCGTTCAGTTTTACAAGAAAGTGAGCTAACTCTGCAAAGCAACTTGGAAACCTAACAAGAGATCTTGCAAGGTATTATTTTGTATACAAAAACATTAAAATATGTGTTTCTATAGGGGGTAAAAGGAGATTTCAAATATATTTCTTTATGTCATTATTATAATTATTGTTAATACTATTCAAGTTATAACCCTAGTTGGAAAAGCGGTATGCTACAAGCATAAAGGTACTTACAAGGAAAGCAGTCCAGTGTGGAAAAAAAAACGAAAAATAACGAATAAACTATATATATATATATATATATATATATATATATATATATATATATATATATACGTATATATATATATATATATATATATACATACATATATATATATATATATATATATATATATATATATATATATATATATATATATTTATGATTTCAAAAATATATATACATATATATACATATATATACATATATATATATATATATATATATATATATATATATATATATATATATATATATATATATATATATATATATATATACATATATAAATGAAAATATATTTCTTAAATCATATAGTAAATTAAGAATATTTACAGCCGTAAAATAGATCAGCAATACATAAAATATGAAACGAAACTTATGTCAACCTAACCAAAAGTAAAAAAAAAATACAAGATATTCGAAATTTTGCAGTTTCATCGACTCAACAGCCTTATTAGGATCATTTCACAATCTGGTCGCAGCTGGAATAAAACATTTAGAGTACTGTGAACGGCGGTGCCAGACATTAATATCCAGAGCATGGATGAAGAATTTAACAGCCCACAAGTTTTTGTCCGAGATGAGAATCAGCAGCTTACGACCAGACATGAGAACAATACTCAAAACATAGAGTGAAAGGATTAAAAAAACCCCTCACGATAGATTTATCACCGAAAATCTTAAGACTTTCCAAATATGTATTTTTGTTGTAATTGAAGAAGAAACAGACCGAATGTGTTTCTCATAAATAAAGTTAACACAAAATCACACTTTAAATCAGGTGTTTATGGTTAAAGCAAAGATCTGGAGGTTGAAGAGCCACTGTCCTTATCCAACTTAAAATCATACTTTGAGTTCTGTTAGGGTTCAACTTCATGCCGCATAACTTTCACCATGCACTAATTTTAGCTACATTTGTATTTTAGAGGTTGTGGTGGCCTATTGGAAACGTCCCTGCCAGACATTTTGACGTACTGGGGTTTGAGTCCCACTCAAACTCGATAGTTTCTTATAATGTCTGCAACCTCACCATCCTTACAAGCTAAGGATGAGAGTTAGGGGGAGCTTAAAGGTCTAGCTGCGAGTCATAAGCAGCCATTTCCTGTCCCTTCCTGGTCCTTACTCGGGTGGAGAGGGGGCTTGGGCGCTGATTATATGTATATGCGGTCAGTCTCTAGGGCACTGCCCTGCTAGCTAGGGTAATAATGTCACTGTCCCTTGCCTCGGCCATTTATGAACAGCCTTTAAGCATTTAAACCACAGGTCTACATTCGGGAGATGAAATTAATGCAAAGATAGTACAGTAACCTCATCTACATATGCACCTATTTTTTTTCTAGGCTAAACCACATATTATTCTTATATAGCAAGCAATGTAATAGGCTGAGAACACTAACCTGTGGAACACCAGATATTACATTCCTGTTGTCACTATAGTGCCCATTAACAAGTACTTTCTGCAATCTATTCATCAACATTTCAATAATAAAGCTAAGAAAAGACCCTCCTACTTCCATTAATTTCTAAATATTTATATAAACTTGTAAAAAAATCTAGGTATCTAAACACGTGCGACCGCAACAATGTTATATTTCTTCATGCACCTAAAAACATACATGCATTTGGTGGCTTTCTAAATAGGGGATACATTTTTTCGATTTTCTCACCATTTCTCATAATTGCTGGGCAATTTATCACTTGCTTTAAAAATCGTATGTTCAAGGTCAAAATTTTCCCATAAGCTTGTAAGCATAAAAGAAATACAAGGCAGGAAAAATCAATACAAGAAAACGCCTTTTGCGATCATGACGGCACCGACTTAACGGCCCGCCGTTCGCCACCAAAGACAAAACATTCAGTTGTTTACGAGGCGATCTTCCATCAAATTGGGTTGCTTTCGACATGACAACATTATTATCAGTACTCACCCATACTTGTCCTTCGCCCGGGAAGGTGACGCAAGTTTCGTCTCCTTTCTTGCGTTCTTTGTCATTTAAAGGTCGACATCTGGAAATACATTGAGAGATATGATTAGAAAATTATATATGAAATCTAGATTTGATATAATCAAAATAACAATGAATAATATATGCGAGTAATAATTATTATCCTTATCATCATTATTACTGTTTACGAACTTATTTAAAATATCATTATTTGTTTATAATGATTCCCTCGATGTTTACATTTACATTACAGGTAGTTACATCGAACTCAGTAAAGTCGAGTCTCTATTTTTTTTTAACCTTAATAAACTAACTAGAGATATATAGGATGCACAGTACATACAAACATACATCTTAACAAGGGATTTCATATTATTATACCTATTAGCATTATTAATATTCACATGGCATAACCTAGATAAAAACGAACATTCCATAATAAATAAAATAGTGAGCATGTAAGAAAGCAAAGACTATAACAAAAAATGTAGGCATTAATGATAAGAGTGAAAAATCATTATGACAATGCTTCAATCCTTTACAACAGATGTCAGGAGTCTCATCTAGACGGTATATTATCATCGAAAATGCAAAGTGTGACCGTACACCTACCTGTGTGTGTGTGCGCGCGCTTGTGTGTGTGTGTGTAACAACGAGTAAAAAACAACATGATTAATATCGCCGTCTTCCAGTCACTGGGGCAATCTCTCTCTCTCTCTCTCTCTCTCCTCTCTCTCTCTCTCTCTCACATACATATATATATATACATACATATATATATATATATATATATATATATATATATATATATATATATATATATATATTTATTTATTTATATATATATATATATATATATATATATATATATATATATATATATACACAGTTTATATGCATGCATATATATATATATATATATATATATATATATATATATATATATATATATATACTGCATATGTGTGGGTAAGCGAGGCCGTATGTTATGCCCCTTGAGGATATTTCTCCATGCTCTTAGTCAGGACATGCCATGTAGACCTT
>NC_090759.1:59300075-59302575 GCF_036898095.1 Palaemon carinicauda
TATATTACTAAAAAGTGCACCGCCTAATTTTGATGTTATCACCATAAATGTCATCTATAGTCTCTCACGATAACAAAAATTTAAAAGACTGATATGTTTCAGAAAGGGGTTCACCGGTAAATTAGATTTTTTCTTCCTGACTATAAACGGCTACAAGAAGTTCCTGTCACATCGGTTCAAATACTCGAATGCATGAGAAAGCCTGGTAATTACAGATTCTCTAACCGCCTCAGAACTTAAAACCAATAATCAATATAACAAATCTACAAAAAAATAATCGAAATAATCCAATAATCTAGCTTGAATTTTTCATACTATCAGCCAAACAGGCTAAGATAGACACAGCCTCCTTAAAAGAGGCAAAGCCAATCAAGCTATTTCCTTTGGTTTTCACAAGAGCATATAAATGATTCCAGCTTGAATCTAGGCCACGGAAAATGTCATCCGGACCCACGGCCGCCCTTCAATTGTGAAGCTCTGATGAAATATTTAGGACCTTCCGAAAATCTATAGACACCCTAATATACTAGCCGATGGAGAAAAGAAAATTTCTCAGATATTTTAGACAGTAATATCATGATGAAAGAAATAATTTAAAAAAGGAGTGTTGCAATTTAGTATATCTAACCTAGTTTTAAATAATATCCATACAACAACTGACCCATTCATCAAAATTGATAAAATTCAAATAAACACAATTAATAACTTTTAAGTAATGATTAATTTCTACCCGAGACTCATTCCAAAAAAGGTAGGCCAAAATACTTAAAAGTTCAAATAATACTCAATCAAATATACTAAAATCTAGAAAAGGGGGTTTGTTGAAAACCTACGAGAGAGAGAGAGAGAGAGAGAGAGAGAGAGAGAGAGAGAGAGAGAGAGAGAGAGAGAGAGAGAGAGAGAGAGAACTCTTTGCATAATAATGATGGTAAGGTGGAAATCTTACTTAAAACACTAATAATGACGGTAATATAGAAGTTCTTTGAGTAGAAATTTCCTAGAAGAGTTATAATAAGATTTTGCCCTATGGAATCAGTTAGTTTAGATAAAAATAAAGATAGCAGCTGCCATACATAAATCTTAATGAAGGGTAATTAAAAGAGAATCCCTGATTCAGATTTACTTTTTATCTGGTAGTGAAAAGTGAAAATTTAAAACATACTTCAAAACACTAATACAAACATTCAAATCTATGGATCATTAACTATATACTGAGGCTACTTAAGATACCTTTTTTACATTTTTTTTTACCTAAGGAATTTTTACAGGCATGGATAAATATTCCACACTAGTATACGCAACCCGTCAAAAAGGCCACAAACACACATTCAACCATTCCCACCCATCCTCCTTTCCTAACTACAACACGGCAGTTGTGGTTTCCGAGTACAACTCTCGTGATACGCCCTTCCCCCCCTTTCACCAGGGTATGACTACTTCCTCTCCACCTACCCAAGTGACAAGGAGTAATTATACGCCTGACAATGCCGCTGAGCGTGACTGGAAGTATATATATATATATATATATATATATATATATATATATATATATATATATATATATATATACAGTATTTATCCAGACACTTGCTCTTTATTAAAGAGGAGATTGCGGTTCCTATGGAAACCCTAGTTATATAACCCTAAAAATGTTGGTGGCATAAACACTAAAAGCAATTACGTAACACAATGGTCTATGGTCGACCTTTAAAGACCATATTACTTATTCCAGCTTGAATCTAGGTCAAGGAAAACTCGAACAGACACCTTAGTACTTTAGTACTTTACGTAACTGACCTTGTAATGAGTAATTTAGGAACTTTCAAAAAATAAAAGGTGGCTCACCCGATATTTTACACCGCGAAATAAAAACTAAAATGTTTAAACGTTTAGGAACTGAAATAATTTCAGAGAAAAAAGTACTAATATCTGACATTTTCATCATGGCCCATTAATTCTGAAAATCAACCTCTCAAGAAATAAAAAAAAAACAATGAACAAAATGGTAAACTATTATTTTTTTGGTATTTCACAAGTTTCAAATATTTAACTCCGCTTCAGAAAATAACAAGTCATAAAATCAATATATTGGAATCTAAAGTTTGACTTTTGAATTTTTTATTAAGTGCAATTGTTGATAAATTTACAAAAAGCAATTGTAATAATCTGATAATTATGTCCCCAATAATTAGTACACTGAAACCATTTCCAGATATATGCTCAATATCGATGAAAAATTATAGAATTCTGACATGCTTCCGTTAAGAGAATCATAAACTAAAACAATTTCCAAATGTAATAAAGTGATCAATAAATACCAGACATTACCCTTGAGAAAAAAAAAAAAAAAAAAAACAGCCAAAAGGTCAAATTCTTTCAAATGAACATCCACGAAAACTGGTAAACTCCTCACAATCTAAATTAAACATTAACATATCATCTAACAGAAAACTGATGTATTTCGTTTAGGATAATAATTCATCTAAAAAAACTAGAAATC
>NC_090759.1:59307575-59352575 GCF_036898095.1 Palaemon carinicauda
TTCCTCACTGGACTATTTTCCTGTTGGAGCCCTCGGGCTTATAGCATTCTGCTTCTCCAACTAGGGTTGTAGCTTAGCAAGTAATAATAATAATAATAATAATAATAATAATAATAATAATAATAATAATTGGAAGAACTATTTCGCCAAATATTCACCACGAAAATGTCGCGCTAAAAATTACTTTATATATAATCTCGATGAAATGTCACACAAATATTTTTAATATACTATCTTCAATTTCGAAAATAAGTTCAATTTTTTCGTTTTTTATATTTTGTGAGGCAAGGAATTCAGAGACTATTTGAATTGATCCAAGGTTTTCCGACAAAAATGCAAATTAAAACATTGGTCTTCCATAAATTCTTAATTTTCTTAGGTTATGGAATTACTTCGAGTGATAGTACCCATTAAATAATTAATTCTTATTATCATATCCTTTCGTATAATTATTCCTATCAATAAAAATCAGGTTTACCACAACAGTGAAACATAATAGTGGTTCTAGATATGTCCAGTAATTCCAATGTGTCTGAACAATACTTCCTTAAACTTTCAGTATATCCAGCAATTACAGGCCTCAAAGTATTTTGACTGAAAATTTTAGCATACTAAAAAGATAAAGATATAGAAATGTGAGGTCTCATTAAGAAACCTTTATTATAAATGGTATCCATAGGACCGTGTGCACTTTTAAAAATGTATAACTTTATTTCTTTATTTGCATTTGCGATAGAAATAACCTGTAAAAAATGTCAAAGTTTCATGTACTTAGTTTTTAGTATAGTTATGGAATAATTCATCACAGAATTTGCAACAATTATTTAGATAAGTAAAAAAAAAAAAAAATCAGAATTAATTTGATCCATTGCTTCAACTGAGGAAAAATTAAATTGTCACTTGGTTGGCCGCACTAAAATCTACTATTGTTGAACAAAGTCAGTTTAGAATAGAAACATCCTATACAGCAAGTCCAAGAAAGTCTGTAAGACGTGCATCATTAGAGCTCAGGCTCCCAAAGTCTAATGTACGTAAGATTCAGTGGGAAAAAATACATTAAAGCTTACAAAATTCAATTACATCAACACTTGTTAGAAGAGGATTATCATGCACACCTAACTTTCTGTCATCAGTTCAATGAAAAACTTGGCAATGATGATGCATTTGTGAGTAGTTTACTCTTCTCTGATAAAGCAACATTTCACATTAATGGCAAGGTCAACAGGTATAATTACCGAATTTGGGGGAATGAAAACCCAAATGAAACTTTTGAACATGAAAGGGACTCAAAGTTAATGTGCTCTGTGCTTTGGGAAAAAATCGTTCATAGGGCCATATTTTTTGGGAGATCGTGTTATTAACAGTGACATCTACTTGAATATGCTGAAGAATTACTTTATTCTGTAGCTTGAACAATTAAACTTGAAAAAATGATACAGTGCTTCAATAAAATGAAGCTCCTTGTCACTCTGCTCTGCGTGTTACAGTTTTTAAATCAGGAATTTCCTAACATATGGATCGGAAAGGGTGGACCATCTTATTGGCCTCCACGTTCGACAGATTTAACTCCATTTGATTTCTTTAATGGGGACATGTGAAAACAATTATGTATGCAACCAAACATAGTTCATTGGAAGATTTGAAACCTAAAATAACTAATGTGAGTTCAGGCATTACTGTAAATTAGTTGGCAAATGTTTTCCGTGAACTGCAAAATCGTATTACTTTTTGCAATGCTAATGGTTGAGGACATGTGGAATAAAATTAAAATAAAACCTTGAAAAATATAGATGAATATATATATATATATATATATATATATATATATATATATATATAGAGAGAGAGAGAGAGAGAGAGAGAGAGAGAGAGAGAGAGAGAGAGAGAGAGAGAGAGAGAGAGAGAGAGAGAGAGAGAGAGAGAGAGGGGGGGGAGGCGGTTGGGTCAATGACCATGAAATCAGTCGATAAAATGGAGAAAATCGTCTAATAAACACGTGGCTTGCGAAGTGAGAATTGATTACCTTGGTTACTCACTCACTGGCGTTCTTCCCTTGGATCGACTGCCCTCGGTTTCAGAAATCGATTAAAATTTACCGAAACTGCTTTTGTAACCTGTTCAACATAAACGCATTAGCTGCAAGTTTGAACTTTTTTCAAGTTAAATCGATTTAACTGCCTAATTAATAAGATCATTTCACAATCTGGTCATAGCTGGAATAAAGCTTCTAGAATACTGTGTAGTATTGAACCTTATGATGAAGACTGTTAACTGCATGGTCAGAATTATGACAAATCTTATACAGCATGGATAAAAAACAAACAACGATGGTGCCAGATATTAATATCAATATTAGGAATAAGAAATTTACTAGATCACAAGTCTTTGTCCAACAAATTAAGATGAGGGTCAGCCTCTGAAGATCAGACAGAAGAACAACACTGAAGAAAGAGTAGATTAATCAACGGAAATCTTAAACTTTCTCAATAAGCCCATTTTTTATCAATTAAATAAAAAAAAGACCTAATGTGTTTCTCAAAAGTAAATTCGCAATCAAGAATAACACCTAAAATTTTAAAGGAGTTGTATATAGCTGAAGAAACATTATCGATGCAGAGGTATGGATGTTGGGGAGCCACTGTCCTCGACCTAATTACAATCATACTTTGAGTTTTGTTAGGATTCAACTTCATGCCCATAATTTGCACCATGTACTAATTTTAGCTAGATCTCTAATAAAGGATTCGGCAACCCAAGATCTACATGCAGATGAGTAGTATCATCTGCATATGCAACAAGCATGTCTTCAGGGCTAAACCACATATAATGTATACTGTATATAGTATGAAAAGTAATGGGCCCACAACGCTACCCTCAGCAATACCAAATATTACATTCCTATACTCACTATGGTGTCCATTAACAACAACACTGTGCAATCTGTTACTTAAAAAATATCAATAACGATGGATGAGAAGATCAATCACTTTCCATCCGTTTTAGTTGAAAACAAAAGTCTCATGATTAATAGAGTCAAAGTCAGCATTAAAATCAAGACCAGTCATATGAACTTCTTGACCACAACCAAGAGATTTCTATACAGCACTGGAAATTGTAAGATGGGCATCACATGTTCCAGTTCTTTTGTGCAAGCCAAAATGCAAACTAGGAAACAGGTTATTACCTTGAGTATGCCTACTTAGACGTTTTACCAGAGGTTCAACTTCTTTGGATAATATGGGAGTTATATAAATTGGACATTAATCAGCCAGCTTAGACCTAGCACAAAGACATTGACCTAATTGAGTAAAATTACCAATTCTTCAACAAGTGCAAATAGAACCGATTCCTAACTTTAGAAAAATAACAGACAACTAAAGAGCTAAGAAATCAACAGTCTTTATAAAAATAAAACAAAGGAAAAATACCATCCGGATCTACAACTCTGTGACCATGAAAGTCCACTAAGAGTATTTTAATTTCAGGGGACAGAAATACTACACTATAAAAAAAAAGGTCCATTTCTTTTAGCAAGTCATATTTGCACCGACTCGCAGCGGTGCCCTTTTAGCTCGGAAAAGTTTCCTGATCGCTGATTGGATGGACAAGATAATTCTAACCAATCAGCGACCGAGAAACTTTTCCGAGCTAAAAGGGCACCGTTGGAAGTCGGTGCAAATATGACTCGCTAAAAGAAATGCTACACTAGTTAGTTTAGCCTCAGGAAAACAGGAATGAGGAATATTGAGTTTTTCATTATCTCTGCTTACTGTAAAACACATCATTTGTGTTACTGGTTTGTACCAGAAATGGCTTATTTCATGGACAAATTGTATTCCTTTTTAGTTGAAGTAATAACTCTCTGAGCACGAGCTCTTACCCGAGTATAGTTATTCCAAGTCAAATCCGATCTGTTACTTTTCCGAAGATGATAGGCCCATTGCTTCTCCAAACAAGCGCGTTTACAATCATCATTGAACAAAGGTTTGTCTTTCACTAGGTATTATAACATAGTACAGATATATATATATATATATATATATATATATATATATATATATATATATATATATATATATATATATATATATATGTGTGTGTGTGTGTGTGTGTGTGTGTGTGTGTGCTATACTGCATATAACAAAATAGATACATATTTACATATACACATGAATACTGTAGATTTATATATATACTGTATGTATATATATATATATATATATATATATATATATATATATATATATATATATATATATTTATATATATACTAATTTCGATAACAGCGATGAAGAGACAAACGTATGAACGAATCCCAACCAAACAATAAGACCTTTAGCCAGAGTCCTTTCCATAAAACAATTGACTGTTTGTAATCAGATCTAATGTCATCTTTATCCATATCAAAATGGAACAGAAAGTAGCTTTAACTTAAATAATACTATGTAAACTATATGCATATGATGTAGCATAGGTCAACTTCCTCGTTATCACCAAATTCCAGTTCATGCTGAATAATCATGCAAGATTAGTTTCCATCAAGGATAATAACAGATGTTTCTTGTATCCACTGCATATTTCAAGCTTAAGTCGCTATAATCATTCGATTTTCGTACGTCTGAGACTTTAATAATATGTCTTGAAATCGTAATATGAAATCTAACATTTACGAAATATTCTTCCAAATATTTAAGAACATATGCTGTATTTTTGTGCAAATTTTTTGCAGCAAATGTGATTTTCATATTGGATAAAAATTCTTATAACTATTTTCTTCATCTGGGAAATAAGCAATGCAGTGCCCGTGTAAATAACAACAGGCTGCAATATTGGTCATATATGAAGGTCGAGTGTGAAAACGATTATTAAACCAGCTATAAAGGTAGCCCTTTCTGAGTGGGGATACCTTAATGTGGTGAAAGGGTTTGTGTATCGCCATGACCAGCAAAGCTGTACTCTTCAGGGCCACCCATATTAAGTTGGTTTGCTGTGAGCGATCAGACTAAATTCTCCACCATCACCAATCCGTAGATGGCCAGCGGGGTGACGAAAACTGGCCAAACTCCAGACAGGAATAAGGACGTGTCAGAGGCATTTGTCCTGCAGTGGACTAGAAACGGCTGCATTTATCGTTGTTGAAGGTTGTGCACAGATCACCTTTAAATTTTCGGTAACAGCCAACGTCTTTCTATGAAATTCCTCGAAACATTATACTGAATAATTTCCCTCTTTCAGAGAAAGAAATTACGTTACCTCCTAATTAACCTTCCATGAGAAAATTTCCTTTTCAAAATACAATCGGTCAGAAATGTGTCGATGATAGAAAAGAGGCAAAGAAGTATTCGTTTTTCACTGTGATCTCGACACCAAATAACAAAGTTTACCAACATTTATTCAAACTACGTATATTCATAAGTTTAATTGGTTGTTTATATAATGTGACGACGCAAGAGAAAGGAATAGTAGTAGAAGACTGCGGGAAGGTTTAGAAATTCACAATAACTAAACATAATAACCTTTACTCGAGACCTGAACCGTGGACGACCCAAACAAGCCCTTTTGCAAATCCAATGGCCCGTCTCGAAAACAGTTCTAACTCACTCGGAACAGATCAAGCCAGAACATTCTAATCAATGCAATTATCAACCTGTATCTAGAAAAACTTTTTTTTTATAATAATGAAATGATAACCGAAAAAAAATCTAGGAGGAAATGCTTACTACATACCCACAAAGTTTGTAATTTAAATTTGAATCAGAAAACATAAATGCAGCCTTTATTCTACGTCTAGCTCTTTAAACTTTAAATCTTATAATCACATAATAACTTAAAGAACAATAATCCCATTCCAAACAGCTTCACTGATTCTTTACAAATGATCTTTACTACATAATCAGTGAAAGGAAATTATTCATAAATGTCGGCTAATAATTTGGATTAAAATCAGACCTAACTGATATCGTTACTAGTTATAAAATTTAAATATTTTCTTTAAATAAGTGGGCGATTACTTACACAATTAATTAAATTACCTTGGAATGATCCTATTGGCCAATCGAAAGAGCGAAATGATTTTACAACTTGCCGAGAACTTTGCTTTAGAAACGAGAAACGGACTCTCTGACTTGGAAGGCAGAGAGAAGTAAACTTATTCATAATTGGTAGAACAAAACTTCAAGTAATGATTATCATTAACGGACTTAAAGGTGAGCCAGGTTAAAACGCAAAGTTACGAGATAAGCAAAGTGAAATCGGACCCACTTAGGCAACCAGTAAGTTTCTTAAAATCTTTATATTAAAAAATTCCATCTAACGAGTAATTTTCGTTCAAACCCCATTTAATAAATAAATTTCCTCATCTGAAACCAATGCCTCTTTTTAAAGCTTTCCTAGTTTATATATGAAAGATTTATTTTTATGTTGTTACTGTTAAAATATTTTATTTTGGTTGTTAGTTGCTTCTCTTGTAGTTTCCTTGTTCCTTTTCCTCATTGGGCTATATTCCCTGTTTGAGCTCTTGGGCTTATAGCATCCTGCTTTTCAAACTAGGGTTGCAGCTTAGCAAGTAATAATAATAATAATAATAATAATAATAATAATAATAATAATAATAATAATGCCGAGTTGCCCTACATATGTTTATAGACTCGCCAAAATTAAGACACTCCAAATTACGTGGCGACACGAAGCCCCTTCACGTCCAGATGACGTAATCGATATAAGTTTGGTTATGGACTAAAATGAGGCAAGGAGACCGCACCATGACGTTGCCTCTTTTCCACTATACCTGCTATAGTTTTAGCTTGTAAGTAAACTTGCCTCGTTTCGTATCTCAGTCAGTAGGGATAAGAGCAAATTTCTTGTTTTGAATAGCGACAAAACTATTTCACCTCTGGTTTTTTATAACAAGATTTTATTTTTAACTTAGCAAATAATAACATTTCATTTCATATTTCAGTTAGAAAGTAAATAGCTTGATGTTCATATCCTACTTTAATTATTTTGTAGAACAATATTTCTAATTTAGTTTTTTTTGGTTCACAAGTAAAAATAGTTTATTTCTTTATAGCAAGTAAATCTAACGTCTTGCGTTAACTTTTATTTCGCTTCATTTATTCTTTAGGATAAGAATAGTCCATCTCGTTTTACTGAGGTAAAATATAAGTGATCGCTTTCTAGCTAGTAAAAGAAATACACACAGTTCTAATATCCTTAACTTCCTGTTTTAGTAAATAAGATGTAAACCAAATTGCTGTCTTTAAACCCAGTAAGCACAATAAACTAAGTTGTTGTCTTTAAAACTAATAAGCACAAATTGACTACTTTCTAATGCATACGGGAAAAAATTCTATATCTTCATTAACATAACACGAATAAATAATGATATTCCACTGAGAAATATTCCCGTTACGAAGACTCCTAAGCAACATTAAACACACAACCACCTCGTAAAACTCCCCGGAAATATTTGAAATCCCATCAAAGACCCGACTTCGGTCATTGTCCTACTAAAAGTGACTCAGGTATTCCAACAAGCTCGATGACCTACCTGACGACCACGTTAATGTTGTCGCAATCATCGTATCCTTCGTCGCACAGGGAGCCCCGCGACCCGAGTGACCTCATGGTAGAGTCCAAGGAACTCGCCGAGCCAAATCTGGAATAAAAGGGGAAATGAGAATTAGGTTACGTTTAGTGAGAAGGACTGAGAAGAGACTTTAGTTTGAATAGATTTGATATGAACAGGAACCTTTCTGACTAAAAAAAAATAACGGAAATAAGAACAAGATTAATTAAATTCAGCTTTCACAAAATGAACACTCAAAACATGAAAAGAATTATTTTTTAGGAGAAGGTTATTGTAAATTTCTTACATCTGACAATTAATTATTCAATCTTCAGTTGAACGGTCAAAACATAATAATGTTAATAACAAATGTATAAAAAAGAACTAGATTTCAGAACATGGTAACTTTACATTTTTTACATCTGAAAATTATTCAATTTTAAGAAATAAACATTACGAGAATTATATCTTGTATCGAACCCCATTAAATCTTTATTTTAACGTATGTGTACACATGTATTTATACACACACTAAATCCAGGTTCAAGTGGTTCAGTAATCAGGATGCAAATCCCTGTGACACTTTTCGACCCTACATTGCCATCCACGAGTCCCTCTAGCTAGACTTTCGTACCAATAATCTGTGGTGTCGCGAAAAAGCGATTGGGGCTAGCAGCTTCACACATATAGACTTATTAAATTCTAGAAGGCTGGCCTTCTGTGGCGCCACCGGTGACAACACTCTTTCAGGCATTATTATTATTATTAAACGGATGGAGATATTCCAGCCCAATGCGTCAATTTTCAATCATATAAAGCTCGTCATTTCAGCGAGAGAGAGAGAGAGAGAGAGAGAGAGAGAGAGAGAGAGAGAGAGAGAGAGAGAGAGAGAGAGAGAGAGAGAGGGGGGATTTACATTCCATTGATATATAAATGTCATATTATTCTACTGACTAGTCCTAACAACGCCAATTCTAGTCAATAATTGAATGGTTTGTTAAAACAGCAACATCTTTGCAACAATGATGGCTACTTTATCAGTAGATTAAGAGTAATCTGGCACAAGATTACTCAAAATCAGTTAATCAACACGTTAAGTATTATTGGCTGTGATCATACTTAAATAAGATTCAGAAACATTAGCTCTCGTGGTTGTGTAGCTAACAAATAAATTCCGAAAAACGTTTTTCAAACGACATTAAGATTCAGACATGAACAGCAATGGATAAAAAAGGCATAAGAAGCCGACACCAACCTATCCATTATTTCTTTTTTTTTTTTTTACTGCTATAATGGCACATAATTCTATAAATGCTTATTCATGTTTCCTCGTTTAGGCGCTTAAACACACAAGTATAGGTCATGAATATCAACGTACGTCATAGTAATCCAAAGACATTTGGTAATTTGTGGTGTCAGTAAACATGTGAATAAAAAAACTATCTTTTTACCCAATGTTAGAAAAATAATAATACAATAACAATATTATTCGATAGATAATGTACACTACAGTACACTTGAAAAACACACAATCATATAGTTTTAGGAAAATCATTCTCATTTGTACCATGCCATCACTATACTGATGGTTGCCAGATATGCCACAAAACCTGCCTTATTGTGAACTGAAATTTATGAAGCAAACTATACAAACACTAAAACAAGGAAAATAGACATCAAATTTGATTTAAGAAATCATTCTTCGGGAAACTTTCCATTGGAAAAGAGGAGCAATTTTCCCACTGATAATTGGTAAACAGACATTCAAATAAAAGAAAATTTTGGGTTACCTTTCCCCCAATGGAAATTACGGTCAATTTCCCCATTAACAGCAATTCAAACACCAACACTTAACAACAGCAATCAAGAAGGAAGGTGTGGCAATCAATCACAATCCTCAACGTTACCCACAGGATATGACCTGGGAGTGAAGGGGGAAATGACCTCTTCCCAAAGTCAGAATTGAGCAAGGTTAAGAAGTCGTGTCTAAGAGCAGGTAGAAATTGATTGATTGATTTTTTTTTTTTTTTTTTTTTTTTTTTTTTTTTTTTTTTTTTTTTTTTTTTTTTTTTTTTTTTTAGTTGGACAAGTACAGTCAGAACCAAATGTCCTGTATTCTCCAGTCTCCCTATGTCACCCCCAATATCTATAGATTCCAGAATTTCATGTGTATAAGAGTTTGGTTGTTAGGGGGAGGGCATCAGGCGGGGGAAGGGGGAGGGCATCAGGCGGGCCGGGGGAAGTACTTGTTAGAGCTTTAAGTGGTGTGATGGTAGGGGAACAACGAAAAATTATGGATGAACTTAAATTCAGTATAATTTCTCCAGATCTTAATTCTATCATTATAATGATTCTAATTTATAATTATATGATATGTTTGGTGTGTTACTTGCTATGCCATTCTCACGAACAACTTGTTGACAAAAAGGATCGATGTTTAGTTTGGAAATATATTATGACCCGACTGAAAAATCTTTCGTAAACACAAGCTAGGAGTCCTCTCTCTCTCTCTCTCTCTCTCTCTCTCTCTCTCTCTCTCTCTCTCTCTCTCTCTCTCTCCACACAAATATATATGTATATATACAATATATATATATATATATATATATATATATATATATGAATACATAATATATATATATATATACACACACACACATATATATATATATATATATATATATATATATATATATATATATATATATATATATATATCGAAAGAATGTGATTCTTAAAGCGTAAAGTATAGGGTAGGGCAGAGTAGGCGTTAGAGCTGTTACAGGGAAGGAAGCATTTTGTTTGAAAGTAATAGGGAACCGATGTCGGACACAGCCACCCTCTAACTTGACTTTTCCAGTTAGTTTCTCATTTGAATAGGAAAAGAACATTTTATTATCTGAATTGAAGTGTTTTTTTTTTTATTTTATCATGCTTTGTGTATTTTTGCCATCAGAGTAGAAATCAACTGTGCGTTATGCTGAAAGCAGCCAACCCGCGGGAGGATATATCCGAACAGTGTTTAACTATAGGGTGACCGTTGCCATAGTAACTGACATCATGTCTTCCGCTCCCTATTCAATATCGATTCATCAGTATCATAGTATTTTTTTGCAATAATTCCAAATTATAATCACGTTGAATAGACCCATTTTTTGTGTTCTTCGATATAACATTCTAACGAAAAAGTTATTGGCTAGAATAATGGATTTTGGAATAGGTTGTAAACTCTGTCCAGACTTTAAGACCTTACGCATACACATCTCACGAGTCCATTAACAATTCCTTTTCTTATGATAGCATATCGACAATTGGTTTGCAACAATTCATCAAGTATAAGCAGTCATTCTTCATGTCCGTTGGCTCTCTCCCAAACTTTACACTAGCCATCAACTACGGTTTTATGAGTTAACCAATCACCGAATGCTTGTTTCACCCATACAATGCAATCATTTTAGCAGATCGCTTGTTCATTAAAGAACCCACACTGAATATACCATTGCATTACCTAAGTCCTCTGAGAGAGAGAGAGAGAGAGAGAGAGAGAGAGAGAGAGAGAGAGAGATTTTAGCAGATCACTTGTTCATTAAAGAACCCACACTGAAAATGCCATTGCATTACCTAAGTCAGCATCTGAGAGAGAGAGAGAGAGAGAGAGAGAGAGAGAGAGAGAGAGAGAGAGAGAGAGAGAGAGAGAGAGATTTTAGCAGATCATTTGTTCATTAAAGAACCCACACTGAAAATACCATTGCATTACCTAAGTCAACATCTGAGAGAGAGAGAGAGAGAGAGAGAGAGAGAGAGAGAGAGAGAGAGAGAGAGAGAGAGAGAGACAAGACTCCTACCAATTAAAATAATATTGCATTTTGTATAAGAAAATGCAGACATCCTAATCTGCCCAGATTTCACTCAATTTGTCTCATTATTATTAACATGTAGTCAATAACTATGACAGAGAATGCTTACAGATTCTGCCATGCAATATTTCAAGCATCTCTTGCTTGAGGGTACACTCGGGCACACTATTCTATCTTATTTCTCTTCCTCTTGTTTTGTTAAAGTGTTTATAGTTTATATAGGAGATATTTATTTTAATGTTGTTACTCTTCTTAAAAATTTAATTTTCCTTTTTTTCCTTTCCTCACTGGGCTATTTTCCCTGTTGGAGCCCCTGGGCTTATAGCATTGTGCTTTTCCAGCTAGGGTTGTAGCTTAGCAGTTAATAATAATAATAATAATAATAATAATAATAATAATAATCAAGTGACCTGTCTATAGAATCTACAAACTACAGTAGAATTCATTTGTGGTGGCACACACTTTCTTACCATAATGTAAACCGTATCTTTAGGGAAAAATATAAAGTAATATGAAGATGATTTGTAATATTATTGGTCTCAGATGATTGACGTCCCACACGATCGTAAGTCTTAACTAAAATACTTGCTCATATATGCTGAATTATTTCAAGCCAATTATTGATATGCTATCTTGAGAAAATGAATTATTATTGGATTTGTGAATTGTGTAAGAGTAAAGTTTTTCAGTCAGACCAATATTTACAAATTATTCTAAAATTCATTATTTTAGCGAATAATATTTCTGTTGGAATATTATAACGAATAACACAACATTTGGGTCCATACAACGTAATTATAATTTGGAATCATTACTAAAAAATTATGATACTGATGAATCGATATTGAATTACTTTCAAACAAAATGACTCCTTTAACGTAACCACTCCAAAAAAAAAAAAAAACAATCCGACTACGCCACAATTACCTCATCTAGAATCACGGTCTTTATATATATATATATATATATATATATATATATATATATATATATATATATATATATATATATATATATATATATATATATAATATATATATATATAAATATATATTAGTATATATATATAAATAAATATATATATATATGTGTGTTTATATCCATAAATATTTATATATATATGAATATATATATATATATATATATATATATATATATATATATATATATATATATATATATACAGTATATATATATATATATATATATATATATATATATATATATTAATATATATAAACATATATATATGAATATATATATATATATATATATTAATATATATATATATATATATATATATATATATATAGATATATATATATACAAATATATATATATATGTTTATATCCATAAATATTTATATATATGAATATATATATATATATATATATATAATATATATATATGTGTGTGTGTGTGTGGAAGAGAGAAAGAGAGAGAGAGAGAGAGGGGGGGACTCCAAGCTTGTGTTTACGAAAGATTTTTCAGTCGGGTCATAATATATTTCCAAACTAAACACCGACCCTTTTTGTCAACAAGTTGTTCGTGAGAATGGCATAGCAAATAACACAACAAATATACCACATAATTATAAGTTGGAATCATTATAATGATAGAATTACGATCTGAAGAAATTATACTGAATTTAAGTTCATCCATAATTTTTCGTGGTTCCCCTACCACCACACCACTTGCAGCTAGCTCTAAAGGCCGATTCACACGACCCGTTTTCTTTCCGACAGGCTGGCCGTCGGTTAACCCAAGATGGAATAAGATAAGCTAAGTTACCTAGCAGTCCCGTTTTCTATACTCACGCGCATGACGTCACCTGGATAGTTCAGCCAGGCGACATATAGGCGGGAAATATGCAGTTTTTTTTTTTTAACAGGCGTTCTTGTTTTCTTTTGCGTTGACAGATTCATAATGGTTATGTTTGTAATATATGGTTGCTCCAATTCTTATAAGACCACTATAACAGTTGGTGGTGAAAAGTAAATAGATTTTCCCGTTTCCCAAAAGATGCAGAACTAAGTAAGAAGTAGGTGAATATATGCAAAGAAAAAGATGGTATCAATGCCAAATATGCAGTAATTTGTTCGTCACATTTCCAACCCAATGATTTTTCCAGAAACCATAGGCACGAGTTGCTCAATTGTTGCCCTAAGACTGCCATACTGACATAAAATCTTTATAATAATGTAATTACTATTGGGGTTCGGGTAAGCCTATCACTAATATCTCGTCACTTTAGTTTCATTTACTAGGCATATGTTGCATTTAGCATTTTGGGCAACTAGGTGAACTATATATGAATAGGCTCATTTAAAAAAAAACACGAGAATATATGGATATATCAATCATATTCCTCATCCAAGTAAATATTTAGCTACGATGGGAAGAATGTTTCTGAAGATGAGAGAGAGAGAGAGAGAGAGAGAGAGAGAGAGAGAGAGAGAGAGAGAGAGAGAGAGAGAGAGAGAGAGAGAGAGAATTTTACAAGAAAATTTTTCGTATGTATAAATACTATTATTTAAGCTTTAGATTATAATAAATAATAAATTTTGTTGCTTCGAAATTTTTGAAAAGTTTTCGTCTCGGCAGAACCACCCCATCTAATCAACTTGATTCAAAATTATTTAAAAAACTATGGTTTTCAGGTTGGAGATAAAATCACTATCACAAAATCTATGTAAAACATCGTACCTTTATCAGTAAATAATCTCAAAATATACTCCAAATAAATGAGTTACTAGAACGTGTGAGGTTATAAACGTCAATGTGAGAAACAGCAGTTCAGCTACTCACTTCCTTAGTGGCTTATTACATCAAATTTTGTAGTAACAAAGGCTTATTGAAATGACAGTTTTGTAATGAAACATCGGATCTTATATCTTTGATTTTTAGTTGGTTTGGCTTGAATAACTTGTAAATGAAGTATGTCGTAAAGAAAGGTAGAGGTGCTTTCTCGAACTGTCCACGTCAAGTTGAAATAGATGCTATATTTTGTTATTAATGCTAAAGTGAAAGGCAAAAAGGTTTCGTCCCATTAAAAAGATTATCGTTTAACACGTTGCATGGTCTGTAAGGATTACAGTTCTTGATGACAAGACGGCTATGTCAAGACACAGTCGAACATCCCTTTTCTTACATAAGACAAATTGGTCATTGCCACGATCATCCGTAACCTTTGGAGTTTCAATATATACTACGGTTATACATAGTAGGTAAAGAGAATAATTAACGAGTTAAGGTCTTAATGTTTGTAATAATGATGAAGCTACTGTACATCTTGTGTCATTACAGAGTGCTTAAATATAAGTGGTTCATGTCAAAGGTTAAATATTGCTCCCAATCATCTAGATTCCGAGTTATATATCCTGAGTGTCTCATGAAGCACCTTCTTTCTGTTAACAATGAGACCGAGGCAGGAAAATCAAGTAAAAGATTTAAGAGAGATAAAACCTGAAACACTGATAGGATATGAGTCCTTAAGTTCTTTGATGGAAGGGTTCGTGGCTTTTAAATTTAGAAATAAGTATACATCATTAGGCTCAGTTTATGTAGATGAAAGTCGATAATAGGATAGTAGGTAGTAGGTTGGCCAGGGCACCAGCCGCCCGTTGAGATACTACCACTAGAGAGGTATTGGATCCTTTGACTGGCCAGGCAGTAATGCATTGGATCCCTCTCTCTGGTCACGGCTTATTTTTTCTTTGCCTACACTTACACAGAATAGTTTGGCCTATTCTTTACATATTCTCGTCTTTCCTCATACATCTGACAACAATGAGATACTTAACACTTCTTCACCCAAGGGATTAATTACTGTACTGCAATTTGTTCAGTGTACTTTCCTCTTGGTAAGGGTAGAAGAGACTCTTTAGCTGTGGTAAGCAGCTCTTCTAGGAGAAGGACACTCCAAAATTAAACCACTGTTCTCTAGTCTTGGGTAGTGCCATAGCCTCTGTACCATGGTCTTCCACTGTCTTGGGTTGGAGTTCTCTTGCTTGAGGGTACACTCAGGCACACTATTCTATCTTATTTTTTTTTCTTCCTCTTGTTTTTTTGAAATGGTGTGTTGGGCAGGCTTAATAGAAGGGCCATGGATGCCTGGTGGTTTATCAAGAGGTTGTCTTTTCCTTTTTCTGATTATTTTTCTTCTCAAAACCATCCTTACTGTCCTCCCTTCAGTTGAAGTGGCTATCCTGGAGGGTATTTAGCCTTGCATGGTGTATCGGCTCCTCCATGTTGACCAGTTTTTCCGACTTTTTACTATAGTCTATGGGTATCATCAATCACTTTGTTTATAATTCTGTACGTATTGTTTTTGTTATAATTCTTGTTAATCTAGTTTTTAAGTATGCTGTCTCTTTTTTATTTCTATTAATTCTTATGCTGTCTGGAGACATTGAGCGAAATCCGGGACCAGTACGTCCTAGATTTCGTCAATGTCGTCTTCTGTATTGTAATATTCGTGGTCTTCATGCAAATATCCAAGACCTTACAGTTGCGTCCAGACAGTATGATATTCTTTTGTGCTCAGAAACTTTGGTTTCTAATATGAGGCACTCATCTGAGCTCCTTATAACTGGTTTTAAGAAGCCAATAATGTTGAAACGTGATGCCATCCCTAGGGCCAGGGGAATGGCGGTGTATATTAGGACCGAGTACCCTGCTTCTCATAAGTCCTGCTATCAATGTGGATGTCATGAGATTCAGGTAATAAAAGTTTGTGGCAGGCATAACAACTTTTATTTGTGTTCGATCTACCGGAATCCAGACATAGATGATTCTATCTTTGATTGTCTTCTTACCATTATGGCTAAGATACAAGAAGATGATAGAAAGGCTTCTTTTGTCTTTGTTGGTGATTTTAATGCTCACCATAGGGAGTGGTTAAGTTCTCTCTCTCCTACCGATCGCCATGGCATAAGAGCTTTAGACTTTGCCTCTGAATCAGGCTGTGAGCAAATCATAAATGAAGCTACTCACAGGTCTGGTAATTGCTTGGACCTCGTATACACTGACTCCCCTGGCGTTATAACTAGTAAGGTTGGTACTCCAGTCGGGACATCTGATCATGCCTTGATTTCATTATTAGTGAAGACTGAGCAGCCTGTCCCTGATATATCATATTCTTGTAAAATTTATATGAAATCCCAAGCAGACTGGAATGGGATTTTACATGATCTTTTGTGCTTGAATTGGTCACAATTATATAATAGTGTAGATCCTGTTGTCCCTTTGAATGAGAATCTAGTCAACATAATTGATAGGCGTATCCCTTCTCGTGTGCTAAGGTACCGAGTGAAGGACAAACCGTGGTTCAATGATGATTGTAAACGTGCTTATTTGGAGAAACAGGAGGCCTATCATCTTTGGAAGGGTAACAGATCAGATTTGACCTGGAACAACTATACTCAGCTTCGAGCTTTTGCTCAGAGAGTTTATGCCTCAACTGAAAAGGAGTACAATTTAACCATAAAAGAAACACTTTCTGGTACAACTCAGGAACATAAATGGTGGTCTAGCCTTAAATCTGCACTCTTTGGTGTAGATGCAACAGTTCCTCCTTTACTTAAACCAGATGGCTCAGTCACTCACTGTCCAAAGGAAAAGGCAACCCTTTTGGCTGATGTTTTTGACAGTAAACAGAGTAATGAAAAACTTGAACTTCCTCATTCCTGTTTTCCTGAGGCTAAACTAACTAGTTTAGCTTTTCGATCTCGTGAGATTAAAGCTCTGTTGATGGACCTTGATGCTTATGGAGGTGTAGACCCAAATGGTATTTTTCCTTTGTTTTTTATAAAGACAGCAGATTTCTTAGCTCCAAAGTTATCTGTTATTTTACGCAAGTTAGCAAGAAGAGGAGCTTTTAGCACTTGTTGGAGAATTGGTAATGTTACTCCTCTATGTAAATGTGTTTGTGGTAGCTCAAGTCCCACTGATTACCGCCCAATTTCCATAACTCCCATATTATCTAAAGTTTTTGAACGTCTTCTGGCAAAACGTCTTAATAGGTTTTCTGAAGGTAATCATCTACTCCCTAGTTTGCAATTTGGTTTTCGTAAAGGCCTTGGAGCATGTGATGCCCTTCTTACAATCTCCAATGCTGTACAGAAATCCCTTGATTGTGGTCGGGAAGTTCGTATGATTGGCCTTGATTTTAGTGCTGCCTTTGACCGTGTTAATCATGAAGCCCTTGTTTTCAAACTGAAACAGTTGGGAGTGGGTGGGTCGTTTCTTAGCATTATTATTGATTTTTTAAGTAATAGATCTCAAAGAGTTGTTGTTGATGGGCACCATAGTGATTATAGGAATGTGATATCCGGTGTTCCACAGGGTAGTGTTCTTGGCCCATTACTTTTCATACTATATACACATGACACGTGGTTTGGCCTAGAAAACAAGCTTGTTGCATATGCAGATGATGCTACTCTCTTTGCATCAATTCCATCCCCTGAATGTAGATCTAGGGTTGGTGAATCCCTTAATAGAGATTTAGCTAGAATTAGTGCATGGTGCAAATTATGGGGTATGAAGTTGAATCCTAACAAAACTCAAAGTATGATTGTAAGTAGGTCAAGGACGGTGGCTCCTCAACATCCGGATCTCAGTATTGATAATGTTTCTTTAAATATGTATGACTCTTTCAAAATTTTAGGTGTGATTCTCGACAGTAAATTTACTTTTGAGAAACATATAAGGTCTGTGTCTTCTTCAATTGCACAAAAAATAGGCTTATTGAGAAAGTCTTTCAAGATTTTCGGTGATCAATCTATTCTGAAGAAGTGTTTTAATTCTTTCATTCTACCTTGTTTTGAGTATTGTTCTCCTGTCTGGTCTTCAGCTGCTGATTCTCATCTTAATTTGTTGGACAGAAACTTACGGTCTATTAAATTTCTTATTCCTGATCTAGATATTAATCTCTGGCACCGTCGTTCAATTAGTTCATTATGCATGTTGCATAAGATTTTTCATAACTCTGACCATCCTTTACATTCAGATCTCCCTGGACAATTCTATCCTGATCGTAATACTAGGCAGGCAGTTAATTCTAATAGCCAGGCCTTCTCCATCACGAGGCTCAATACTACGCAGTACTCTAGAAGTTTTATTCCAGCTGTTACCAAGTTGTGGAATGATCTTCCTAATCGGGTGGTTGAATCAGTAGAACTTCAAAAGTTCAAAGTTGGAGCAAATGCTTTTTTGTTGACCAGGCGGACATGAGTCTTTTATAGTTTATTTATGACATATTTGTTTTTGATGTTGTTAATAGTTTATATATGACATGTCTGTTTTGACGTTGTTACTGTTTTTAGAATGATTTATTGTTAATTTGTTCTCTTCATTTATTTATTTCCTTATTTCCTTTCCTCACTGGGCTATTTTTCCCTGTTGGAGCCCCTGGGCTTATAGCATCTTGCTTTTCCAACTAGGGTTGTAGCTTGGATAGTAATAATAATAATAATAATAATAATAATATCACTTGTAAAGAAAAAGGTATTATATAGGTCATGTAATCATTTTAGAGAAAATCTACAAATATGCAATATTTATTCAAAATTTCCCATGGTCATAGTCTAAAACCAGGAGTCAAAGCCGTTTCATATTTTATTGATATATTCAAAGCCACCAATATTGATGTTCCCGAGGAGGTAATGAGATTTTTATTATTAGAAGTTGGCTAAATTTTAGAATAGAAATAAACTAAGAAGGAAAATGTTTATAGCAAAGTTGTGAAAAAAGATAAAAGAAATTGTTCAGTAATATTGAAAATTTATTTCATTGAAACGAGAGAGAGAGAGAGAGAGAGAGAGAGAGAGAGAGAGAGAGAGAGAGAGAGAGAGAGAGAGAGAATGATTATATTAAGATTTTTAATGAAATATAGGAATAAAGCTTTTGCCATGCGTGAATTTTTATTTCCATTGCTATTATATTCCCTATCATAACATGTATTTTGGTATTATAGTCATAAAGACATTAATATCAGCCTAATTTCATAAATGCAATGTCCGGAATCCAAAAATAGGCACAAATAATAAGGCTGTTTGTACAGGACGGCTCTCAAATAAACGCTCGGAACTCTCCAGGGGACGTCACAGAGCACAGCCGAGCTCCCGGCACCATGCGCGGTAACTCACCTTATCTTATCCCATCTTAGGGAAAACGCCGTAGTGCCCAACGGTACGCCTACTGTAGAATACAACTTTTTCGGTACTGTATAATGTATATTAACACACACACACATACACACACACACATATATATATATATATATATATATATATATATATATATATATATATATATATATATATATATATGTGTGTGTGTGTGTGTGTATGTGTAATCAACATCATCATCTCCTCCTACGCCTATTGACACAAAAGGCCTCGATTAGATTTCGCCAGTCGTCTCTATCTTGAGCTTTTAATTCAATACTTCTCCACTCATCACCACCTACTTCGCGCTTCATAGTCCTCAGCCATGTAGGTCTGGGTCTTCCAACTCTTCTAGTGCCTCATGGAGCCCAGCTGAACATTTGGTGAACTAATCTCTCTTGGGGATTTCGAAGAGCATACTCAAACCATTTCCATCTACCCCTCATCATGATCTCATCCACATATAGCACTCGAGTAACCTCTCTTATGGTTTCATTTCTAATCCTGCCCTGCCATTTAACTCCCAATACCCTTCTGAGGGATTTGTTCTCAAATCTACTAAATCTATTGGAGATTGCTTCATTGCCATACCATGACTCATGTCCATAGAGTAACATCCGATCTCACTAAACTGATATATAGTCTGATTTTTATATGTAATTTCAGGCGATTTGATTTCCAAGTTTTATTTAACCTAGCCATATTCTGATTTGCCTTTTTCAATCTTTCATTAAACTAGAATTCTAAAGACCATGTATTGGAAATCATTACCAAATGGGAAGATAATGAGGTATATTGCTCTCATATAATACACTTCTATATTTTCACTCTTAGTTTCACGAAGTACATCAAGACAGTACTCAATTTCATACCATGTTTCTTATAGCGTAGCCATATCAGGGATAGCAATGCAATTAGTGATATCTCATGTCTTTGATTCACAATATATTTAAGAAACCTCATTGAAGGAAGTCCTTGGGAGTGATATCTTGTGAATAAGATGGCCAGAGAATTGGGGCATCCTTTGAAATCCACCAGTCTGGAAATGTTTCAAGAATCCACGAACTTCCAAACACCAGTGTGTTGGGGCACCATCTTGCTGGAAAACAGGGTTGCCAAGTTTTCTAAATGAGAAAACACCAACTTTTAAACAACGGAAGCTCTAAAAGACCAAACCATTAATAGAAAAAGGACATAAATTATAGCATTTATGGTTAATCAATTTTTAAAAAAGGCCAAATTGATATATTTGGCACGTAAAAAAGCCAGAATTAAGGGGTTTAGCCTCAAAAAGGCCAATCTGGCAACCCTGTGATGGTTGATGGAAGGTCATCTAGTTTTGGTGCTACTTGAGGTAACGTACCTGACTGGTGAACGCCAGACTGGGGTTTGAGTCCGGCTCAAACTCGTTAGTTTCTTTAGATGATGCAACCTCACCATCCTTGTGAGCTAAGGATGGGGTGTTTTGGGGGAACCTATAGATCTATCTGCTGAGTCATCAGCAGCCATCGCCTTGCCCTCCTTGGTCATAGCCTGGGAAGAGAGGAGGCGTTGGTGCTAAGTCATAATGTGTATATGGTCAGTCTCCAGGGAATTGTCCTTTTAGATAGGGCAATGCTACTGTCCCTCGCCTCTGGCATTCACGAGTGGCCCTTAAACCTTTAAAAGGTCAAGGTAAACATCTGATGTAATTGATGTCTTGTGGAAGAAAATAGACCAATGATTCGATTGTACTGGATCCAACACCACACTGAAGTTCCCCAATCACATGAAGATCATATGATTCCCAGGTTCTCACATTATGTGTTGTCTCATCCCGAAAACAAACTCGTTTGAAGAACATTCCGTCTTCAGACACTCGTTCTAATATGTTAACTGCAAACTATTTTTTTTTCCATAATTATAATATTGCTCAAGTGATGTGCTTGGCCTGTAAGCAGTAGCACTTTGTAAGTGTAGAATCACAGGTTTATATATATATATATATATATATATATATATATATATATTTATTATTATTATTATTATTATTATTATTATTAAATGCTAAGCTACAACCCTAGTTGGAAAAGCAAGATGCTATAAGCCCAGGGGCCCCAACAGGGAAAATAGCCCAGTGAGGAAAGGAAACAAGGAAAAATAAAATATTCTAAGAATAGTAACAATATTAAAATAAATATTTCCTATAAAAACAATAAAAACTTTCAACAAAACAAGAAGAGAAACTAGATAGAACAGTGTGCCCGAGTGTACCCTCAAGCAAGAGAACTCTAATCCTAGACAGTGGAAGACCATGGTACAGAGGCTATAGCACTACCCAAGACTAGAGAACAATGGTTTGATTTTGGAGTGTCCTTCTCCTAGAAGAGCGGCTTACCATAGCTGAAGAGTCTCTTCTACCCTTACCAAGGGGAAAGTAGCCACTGGAGAATTACAATGCAGTAATTGACCCCTTGGGTGAAGAAGAATTGTTTGGAAATCTCAGTGTTGTCAGGTGTATGAGGACAGAGGAGAATCTGTAAAGAATAGGCCAGACTATTCAGTGTATGTGTAGGCAAAGGGAAAGAACCGTAACCAGAGAGAAGGATCCAATGTAGTACTGTCTGGCCAGTCAAAGGACCCCTAACTCTCAGCGGTAGTATCTCAACGGGTGGCTGGTGCCCTTGCCAACCTACTATATATATATATATATATATATATATATATATCATCTCCTACTCCTACGCCTATTGACGTAAAGGGCCTCAGTTAGATTTCGCCAATCATCTCTATCCTGAGCTTTTAAATCAATAATTCTCCAATCGTCCTCTCCTACTTCACGCTTCATAGTCCTCAGCCACGTAAGTCTGGGTCTTCCAACTCTTCTAGTGCCTTGTGCGTATGTGTGTGCGTGTGTGATTGCGTGTGTATATATATATATATATATATATATATATATATATATATATATATATATATATATATATATATATACACATACATATATATAATATAATATAATATAATATATATATATATATATATATATATATATATATATATATATATATATATATATATATATATATGAAAAATTTTAAGTAATTTTTATTTTTCCTAACATACTTACCGAGAATTACCTCTTCGGAGGGTCCTTGGACCTCTCTCAATCTCGACCAAGATTTCCCGTGCTACCCCCCCCTATCTCGCTCCCGATAGTTCCTACCCCCGCCGCCAGGATAATTCCTGCGGCCCGGATTAGGGCAGGACACTGCTTTTCCCGGGTCAGGATCTCATTAAGTCCTCCGTTTAGCCCGACTCGGCAATAGAAGAATGGCACTCGGGGACGGAAGGGAGGGCCATTACTCAGAGGTAATTCTCGGTAAGTATGTTAGGAAAAATAAAAATTACTTAAAATTTTTCATTTGTTCCGACACGAATACTTTACCTCGAATTACCTCTTCGGAGACTTACACTTTAGGAGGCGGGAGAGCCATTCTGCCACTTGGTTAGGCACATGGTGCCTGGAGGGCTACGTAATGCGGGGGTACAGAGAGCGGATAGGGGGTAGCAGGGAAAACTTACGCTTATAATTTTAGGCTTACCTCTTGACATTTTCTCTACTGAGTCTTCTCCTGACGAAGTAGGGATGAGACTATTCACTTGTTGGGGACGTCTTCCAGCCTGCCACTACCCAGCTTGGAAGGCGGCGATGACTGTCCCAATAGAGAATCCATCCAAAGACTTTCTTGAGTAGTCTTTGAGGTAGTGGGCCGTGAAGGTCGACTGGTGTGACCAAGTGCCGGCCTGCAGGATCTGGCCCACTGCCATATTTCTCTCAAAGGCCAAGGAAGTGCTCAGGCCTCTGATGTCATGGGGACGGGGAGTGCCTGGTACTGCCACCTTGTCTTCTTCATAAGCCCTAGTGATGACTTGTCTCAGCCAGAAGGAAATAGTGTTCTTGGACACTTGCTTCTTATTAACGCCTGAAGAGACGAAGAGGTTCTTGGCACCCGGACGGAGATGGGCCGTCCTTTCCAGGTATTTCCTGATCGTCCTGACCGGGCATAACTTCAGGTCGTCCGTATTGCCTGTCTTGGGGATGGCTGGAAAAGAGAAACCTTCAAACCTCGGGTCCCAGACTGCTGGGTTCTGAGTCTTTGCTACAAAGGAGGGTACGAACTTGAAAGATACCTCCTTCCACCCTTGGAGTGTGCCACGTCGTAGGAGAGACCGTGGATCTCACCTACCCTCTTAGCCGAAGCTAAGGCTAGCAAGAAGACTGTCTTGAGGATGAGATCTTTATCCCCGATATCTCTGAGTGGTTCAAAGGTCGGACGACACAACATTTTCAGGACCTTGGCCAGGTCCCATCTAGGCACTCTCCTGGCTTGGGGAGGGCAGGATTGTTCGAAACTTCTAATCAGCATCCCTATGTGTCTTGAGGTCCCCAGGTCGATGCCTTTCAGGAGAAAGACTTGGCCTAAGGCTGCTCGTACTCCTTTAATAGCCGGGATTGTCATTCCTATTTAATCCCTAAGGTACACTAGAAAATCAGCTATGTCAGGGACCGAGGCTTTGAGAGGTCTCATTTGTTTTGTCGCGCACCATTTCGTAAAGGCGGCCCACTTCGCCTGGTAGACTACGGTAGAGGATTTTCTTAGGTATAGGGACATCCTCTTGGCTGTGGAGGAGGAGTACCCCTCCTTCTTCAGGAGCCGCTCGATAGTCTCCAGGCGTGAAGTCGAAGAGAGAGAGGGTTGTCGTGGAACCTGAGGAAGTGCGGTTGACTCAGTAGATCTGACCTGACGGACAGAGGCCACGGAGGTTGACTCGATAGGTCTTTAGGACCACGAACTACTCTCTCTGTCTAGCCACCAGGGCGCTACCAAAGTCATCTGTAGGCTTCGAGCCACCTTTATTCTGCTGAGCCCATGTCTTATCAGCGTGAAAAGGGGGAAAACGTACACATCCAGATTGTCCCACTTGTTCTGAAAAGAGTCTTCTAAGGAAGCTTTCGGGGTCTGGTACAGGGGGGCAATAGACTGGGAGTTGGGCGTTGAGGTTGTTGCAAGGCGGTCAACCACCGGGGCGCCCCATCGTTGAATGATGAGCTTGGCTATTCCTGGGGGAAGGGACCCTTTTGTCCCTACTATGTGGCCCATTCTGCTGAGGCCGTCGGCCAGGGCGATTTACTTTCCGGGAAAGAACCTTGCTAACATCACCCCTTGATTCCCTATCACTCAGTCTAGATTCTCTATGGTGAGATCGCCCAACTCCTTCGATTACAAGTACCCTGCTTGTTTATGTATGCCATTACCGTGGTGTTGTCGCTCACCCACGCCACGGAGTTCCCCTTTTAGCAGACTTGCGAAGTGTAGGCACGCCTTCTGGACTACTTCCAACTCCAGGACATTGTGTGGAGTTGTCTCTCCCCTTCCAACCAGGTCTCTCGTGCCGCTTCGTCGAGGGGAAGGGCTCCCCATCTCTGGTTGGAGGCGTCTGTGAACAGTAGGAACGTCTGACTAATGAGCCTGAGGTGTCATATCTTATTCTCCGAAGGGAAAAATTCTCCCCGAAAAAAGGTCTAATGTTATTCCCCAGTAGTTCATTCCGGTGGAAGGGGATAGATTTTGCTACTTCGGGTTGATTCAGTTCCCCAGATCCTTGCCAAACTGGCGGAGACTTCTCCCTTGTTCCTCCAAGAGGACCTTTGAGGCGGGAAGAAGCTACCAGCCGTCCAGGTATCTGCTAAGGCGTATGCCTCGTTCGTGGGCCCCCCCTGCGACAGCCGTGGGGACTCTCACGAACACTTTGGGCGTTGTTGACAGACCAAAGAAAAAGGGGTCCTGAATTGCAGGAACTGGGAACCCTATTTCACCCGGAGGAACCTCCGACCCGAGGTGTGGACCGGAATCTGGAAGTATGCGTCCTTGGGGTCGATGGTATTCTACAATCTTTCTCCCTCAAGGACAGCAGGACCGAATTCTGCGTGTCCATTTAGAAGTCCGTCATCTTGACGAACCTGTTGAGAGCTGACAGATCTATAACCGGCCTCCACCCTCCGGTCTCTTTTTCTGCCAGGAATAGGCGACTGTAGACACCTGGTCCTGGGAGAAGAACTTCTTCCATGGTACCCTTCTCTAGCATGGACAACACCTCCTCTTGAAGGGAGGTCCTCTTTAACGGGTCTTTAGGATCTAGCCATCTATCCGGTTGGCCGGAAAAGGCGTGGGTGGTTCCGTTAGGAATGGAAGTCCGTAGCCCTTCTTTAGTAAGGACACTGTCCAAGGTTCTTCTCCTTGAGCCCTCCATGCTTGCCAATGACGCCTGAGTCATCCTCCAACCCGAAGGTTGGGTGGGGATAGGGAGCCTCCCACTCTTCCCTTCTTCTAGAGGGGCGGCCTGACCTGCCACCCCTAGAGGCGGGGTAACCCGACCTGAAGGAGCTAGAAGGCGCTGGAGCTCCCCTGTGGAGGGGCTGAGGCGTTGCGGACCAGGAGGACGAGGGCTTCTCTCCTCGTAGTGCTGGTAGATGCTTGGGGTGTCGCGGCACTATCCGAGACAGATTTCTTCTAGGGTGGTCTCCTAGGAGTCATAGGTCTGGGGACGTTAGCCTCCTTCTATTTCAAGACCTTCTCCACTATGGTTTCTCGTTCCTTCCGAGGAAAGAGAGATTCTCCCCCCAAGGGAAAGCTGCGAATGGGTCGCGTCTCCCTGTCTGGTGCCTTCCAAGACACTTACGCCAGAACAGTGTTTCGCTTCCAGAACACCCAGTTAGCTGTTAGTGTGAGAGACTGAAAAGTCACTAACCTAAGGGTTGAAGGCCTTGCTGGACAGGGTCCTCGGGGTCAAAGGAGGCTTGTACACCTCCCAAAGAGTGAGCCCACCAGTCCAGCCAAGAGGGGACGTTTACTAAGTCCCTCGACATTATCTCCCTCATGGAGGCTCCTGCTGGTGAGAACCAGACTGGGGCTGAAGAGGCTCTACTGTCTGAAAACGCCTTGACTAAGGATGTCCTGCTGACCCCCCTTAATGGTTGGGGGACTCCTGCAGTGTTGGCCACTACCTTGCCGACATAACCCTGCTCTAGGACCAGACCTCGGGTTAGAGGAAGTGCTAGAGACGTCTTAGGTTGTAAGGAGTCTGCATGATCCTCAAAAAGGCTTGACTTCCCGGAACCTACATCCGTAGCTGCAGGTTCCGGTACCTGGGATGTCTTCTGTAAAGGCTAACCACTCTCCTATAGACGGAGTCCTCCGTCATCCGAGGACCTGGATTTCACCTGCGGGGACGTCCGCACCAGGGGCCTGGGTTACCGCAAGCACCGCTGGTTCAGCGGGGACTCCCGTCGGCCCAAGGCTCTGGGTGCCGAGGATGCGGTTCCCGTGGGCTGGCCCGACAGCGGGAACCGTTCCTTCTGACCCCAAGGCCTCACCAGCCGGGCTGGTTCGGCCAGGCCGCCCGACCAGCAGCACGTTTCCCCCGCTGGGCGGGGTTAACCGGAGGCTTCGGGGACTTACGCTTACCTGTAGAGTCCTTCCTACCGCTTGATCTCGAGTCGCCGGGTCACCGGGCACTCCCCGGTCGCTTCGGTTCTGGAATCCCAGGCACTCCCTTGCGGTGGTACCGGTTTCCCCGGCGGGGAGCTCCGCACCAGGTTCGGGGTCAGAACCGGCAACGCCGTACCGTCGAGGACTACTGTTCGTGTATTCTCTCCGGGGGACGCGGACGCGGATCCTCGTGGCTGACCCAACGGAGGGAACCGTTCCTTTTAAGTCCGAGGGCCGAACCAGCTGCGCTGATTCGGCCAGGCTGCCCGTAAATAAGCCCGCTTACACCTGCGGGCGGGCTGGGGGACGCGGACGCGGATCCCCGTGGGCTGACCCGACGGAGGGGACCGTTCCTTTTAAGTCCGAGGGCCGAGCCAGCTGTGCTGATTCGGCCAGGCTGCCCGTAAATAAGCCCGCTTACACCTGCGGGCGGGCTGGGGGACGCGGACGCGGATCCTCGTGGGCTGACCCGACGGAGGGAACCGTTCCTTTTAAGTCCGAGGGCCGAACCAGCTGTGCTGATTCGGCCAGGCTGCCCGTAAAGAAGCTCGGTTACACCCGTTGGCGGGGTGAACCGGAAGCTTCGCGGTCTTACGCCTGCCTGAAGAGGCCTTCTCGCATTTCTCCCTGCGAGGGTTATATCTGCGTCTGGAGGATGGCCTTCGTGGTGAGAAAAAACCCTGGGTTGTCGGTCCGGGGGACGCTGCAAGACAGACCTGGGGGGCTCCTTCTCGGCGAGGCCCTCGGCTGCAGAAGAGACTGAAAAATACGCTAAGAGACTGGAGAAGAATTAGAGACATTTTCCCCCACATGGGGTCATCAGAGGGGACGTGGCCTGCTTGCACCAGGACTCCGTCTCCCCACACACTCCCGAAAGTAGTACTTACCTCGAACTACTTCTTAAGAGTTATCTTCTACACAATAAACCAACCTCGTCTCCTACTCTGGGTAGGAGAGGGTGGTAGGGAAGCTCAGCCCGGCGGGACGCCCCGCGCCAGTCTTCTTAGGCGAACCCTTCGTCGCCCACTTCCTCTTGGTGCTATACCGCACCCACTCAAATTCTTGGGGAAGAGCAATGGGCACTTCCCCGCAACTGACTTACCTCGTCCCCTACTCTGGGTAGGGGAAGATGGCTGTATAAGAATCTCTATTCGACGAGGCATCGGGAATTAAGTTGGCGAAGAGAGGCTCGTCTTCCTACGAGCCTCCTGGATGTATTCTTCCTTTTAGTGCCGAAGTGCACTCACTGCACTACGTTCCAGGACCAGTAGTCCCGACACGTGGTTGAAGAGGAACATAAGCTGCCCCTACACGGCAACACCGAGGATAAGGGGAGGAAGAACGATTTCTTGTAAAAAGTTTTCCTTTCAGCTATCAATTCCTTGAAGAAAATCAAGGAATACAGTTCCATACGCACACAACGCACGACACAAGCACTAAGGAAATGAATTAAACACCGGGTAAGGACACGGTTGAAAAGTGAACGCACAGGAACACTTGGGAGGTACACTGCGAAAAAACACAAGTCCGTACACTGGGAACACGTGGGATCACAACGCGCCAAAGGATCGAGAGTTTAACCGAGAGAGAGTGAGATGATTCGCATCTCACGACCAAGGACTTAATGAGATCCTGACCCGGGAAAAGCAGTGTCCTGCCCTAATCCGGGCCGCAGGAATTATCCTGGCGGCGGGGGGTAGGAACTATCGGGAGCGAGATAGGGGGGGGTAGCACGGGAAATCTTGGTCGAGATTGAAAGAGGTCCAAGGACCCTCCGAAGAGGTAATTCGAGGTAAAGTATTCGTGTCGGAACAAATATATATATATATATATATATATGAAATAACTGATGATATTAAATGGAGTTTTCTTGGCAAGAATAATGCACGAAGAGATTAAAGTACTGGGAGAGAGAGAGAGAGAGAGAGAGAGAGAGAGAGAGAGAGAGAGAGAGATACGGCTCTATCACCCTGCCAGCCCCCCCCCCCAGACCCCCCAAATCAGCTGATTGACAGCTCCCAACCGTAAGACAATATTCCCACCTGAGGAATTCCTTCAAAGATCCGGAAATGAAAGCATTATGAGCCACACACACAACACACACACACACACACACACGCACACACACACACACAAAACATAACATATAATTGCTATTATCATAATCTACCAAAAGAGAGAGAGAGAGAGAGAGAGAGAGAGAGAGAGAGAGCCGTCTGGAAATTCCGTCGATGGAGTTAGCGATTCAAACGTCTTCAGGGAAGTTTTCCCTTCGATATCTCTGGATCCTGAGAGAGAGAGAGAGAGAGAGAGAGAGAGAGAGAGAGAGAGAGTTCATTTCGGTCATCATTCGTGTTCCTAAATCTTAAAAATTTCTCCTTTTTCTGCAGAATCTTTTCTAGACTTCATCCGGGGAAAGAAATGTCACAAAGGAATATTATATGGAGAAATTATTCATTTCTCGGAAGAAAAGAAAGGTGAATAATAAGATAGATAATATAAAACAAGATGAAAAAGAAGAGGAGGAGGAATTTCCCTGAAGCAGTTCGAAGAGTCTTCAGAGGCTTCAAGGAATGAATGTGTGTGAGACTCAGAGCTGGGAGCGGATTCTGAGGGTCTCTGGGAGATCACCTTCTGTTTCTTTTTTATTTTTTTTTTTCAAAATAAGGTTGGTCGAAGGAGAACTATCTGGTAATCTAACATAGATTTCATGATGTTCGGTGTGTACCAAACAGCGATCAACACAATCAGGAAAGCATTCAACGGAGCTTTTGGAATATTATTCAACGCATCACACCTTGCAGCTAATCTTTAGGAGCAGCATTCGACGTGTGAGAGCTATTTCATGGATCTCGAAGGACAAATGAAGGAAATTCAGGATTCCTTCGGATTCAGGATGGTCTCTTGGCTACTGCCAAAGAGGATTGAGAACCCTGAGGGCGGGATCGGAAACGTTCCTGTCCTCCAGCGACTGTTGTCCTCCTTCCCTGTGGTCGGAGGATTTTGGAAATCACGGCATCTGGAAACGCTCAAGACTAATCTGAAACCTATTGAAATTCTTGGGAAATTTCTCCTAGACTTCGTCACTGGAACTGAGGATGGAACTATTGTTCCCCAAATGAGTGGTGGCAATTGGTTCCGTGTTGCTATGGTAGGTATGTTTGTGGCTGGAAATGTCTTATTGTGGAAATTCTTGTCCAAAAAGGAGGAAGAAAAGGAACAAGCAGAGTTAGGTAAAAATGTTCAACTGGAAATGGAAAAACAAATTGAATTTTTGGACAGAGAACTGGAGAGTGCCTGGGAAGAGGTCCACTCTAGATGCCAGTTGGAATCTAAATTGGAAGAAGAGAAAAAAGAGCTGAAGGCAGAGATTCAACGTCTCTCCAACGCTATGGAAACTCTTCAAAAGGATAAAGAAAATGATATTGAAAATTTCTCAACCAAGATGCAGGATCTGCAACTAACCAACGAACAACTAAAGAGTGAACTCTCTAATAGAGAGATTACAATTGGCGATCATTTAGATGATTTAAATGAGAAGGACCACAAAATTTCTGGACTAAATGATCAATTGGAAAAAGTTCACGGGGAAAATGAAGCCCGTGTTAAGAGGGAATCAAAACTTGAGAAGGAGATAGAGGAACTGAAAGTAGAGACTCTATGTCTCTCCAACAGAATCGAAACTCTTCAAAAGGATAAAGAAAATGAAATTGAAAATATCTCAACCAAGATGCAGGATCTGCAAATAACCAACGAACAACTAAAAAGTGAACTCTCTAATAGAGAGATTACAATTGGCGATCATTTAGATGATTTAACTGAGAAGGACCACAAAATTTCTGGACTAAATGATTAATTGGAAAAAGTTCACGGGGAAAATGAAGCCCGTGTTAAGAGGGAATCAAAACTTGTGAAGGAGATAGAGGATTTGAAAGTAGACTCTAGGTCTCTCCCAAAGAATTGAAACTCTTCAAATTGAAAAAGAAATCGAGATTGAAAAATTCTCGACTAAGTTGCAAGATCTTCAGGACACCAACGATCACCTAAATGAGGAATTATCTGATAAAGATGCTTCCATCGGAGAATATCTAAATAAATTAATTGAAATGGAACAAATAAATCTTGACATGTGTGACCGACTAGCAAGAGTTGAGGATGAAAAAATAGCCTCTATTCATTGGTTGGAATCAAGATTCAAGGATAAGATTGTAGAATTTGAAGAGATTATTGGAGAGATGAAAACAGAGAAAGAGAGGCTGGAGATGAGCTTGACTGAGGCTAGAGTTAATGATTTGGTCAGGAATGAAAGGTACAACTGCCTCTTAGAGGAGTTAAAAGCTCTTAAGGAAGAATATTCACATAAATTTAGTGAGATGGAGCAAAAAAATCGTGAAATGAGTGTGGAACTAGAAAAACTTGAGGGTGAAAAGGTGGCCTCTATTCATCGGTTGGAATCTGTATTTGAGAAAAAGATACACGAACTGGAAGATACAATTGAGAAGCAATTGGGGATTATTGGAGAGATGAATACAGAGAAAGAGAGGATGGAGATGAGTCTGACCGAGGCTAAAATGAAAAACTTGACCAGTGAGGGAAATTACACAAGTTCAAGTACGGAAATGGCAAAGGAGACGATCGTCCAAATAACAAAAGAAAATGTTGGTCTGAAGGATGAGCTGCTTGCAGCAAATGAGATCACCTCTTCGCTCAAGGAGGAACTTGAAGGGAGAGATAAGAAGAAAGAACTGAACAGACCTGGAACGAGGAAAGTGAGACTTAACAGGTCAGGTTTAGAAATCTTGACCGAGATGGGTGGACAGAAGGAAGATGTCCAAAAGGATGTCAGTGTCAATGAAGAGGAAGTCAAAGTAGTTCAGGCAGCAGAGGACCTGGATTCCAACGGACATAAGGAGGAGAAGGAGGTCGTTGGAGGGCCATCTGGTGTGGGTCAGGTGCTGAGCTGACTGCTAGCCGCCAAAGAGGCTCTCCCTGACAACAACCACAAGGAAGAGCAGAAGCTCCAAAAGGAAACTTCTCCCAGTGAAGAGGAGGAGGAGGAGGAGGAGGAGGAGGAGGAGGAGGAGGAGGAGGAGGAGGAGGAGGAGGAGGAGGAGGAGGAGGAGAATGAGAAGGAGGAGAAGAAGAAGAAGGAAGAGGAGGAGGAATAAAAGGAGAAGGAGGAGGAGGAGGAAAAGGAGGAGGAGGAGAAGGAGGAGGAGGAGGAGGAGAAGAAGGAAGAGGAGGAGGTGAAGGAGGAGAAAATTGCAGAGAAAAAACCTGCTCGCAAACTTATCGTTTTTGACCTGGAACCTGAGAAGCCCAAAAGGGTCTTCTCATCTCATATCACCTTCCAAGGTGCAAAGGTTGGAGCTAACCCCACAAGGGACTATGCCCTAAAGGGGCACGTGACTGTCGCCTTGGATGTCCCAAGGAAGTTCCACAGAGCCATATATGGAGTGGAAGGAAAGACGCTGATGGAAATCACCCGGCAGAGTGGCGTCAGCTCCATAGATATGCCAAGAAGGCACGAATACAGTAATTTGATCACCATCAGTGGTACCATTGGGTATGTTCAATTAGCAGCTGATATTATCGATAGGCTTCTGAGGAGACTTACCGGTTATTAAATACTTCAATCAGGAAAAAAAAAATCTAAAAAAAAATCTAAAAAGAAAAAAATAAAAAAAATCTAGAAAAAAATGAAAAAAGATATATATATATATATATATATATATATATATATATTATATATATATATATATATATATATATATATATATATATATATTGTTCATTTTGAAATTGAAAGGAAAATATATTTTGTTTATGAAATGTGTTTTTAAGTTTAATTTTAGTTTATTTTGTGAGGAAAAGGAGATTTAGCTGAATTTTGCAGGACCAGAACCAGGATCTTTGGCCTGAATGACTACCCACCTTAAAGGACGCTTGGATGGACAGCCCAGTTTGAGGGATACAATGCTTAATTATCCAGCTTGTACAATGCTTGGAATAATCTGGAGGACTGGCGCTCCAGACAGAAGAAACCTGGTAGATTCTAGTATGCTTTGTACCTTGATGGATGTGTACAAGGCATTTGTCAAGTGTACAAATGGTCGGATATCTAGATCTATTCTTCTGGATGCCCACTTTCAGGTGGTTCTGGGGGAATAATCTAGAATACTGGCTCTGCAGAGGGAACGAGCTAGGCTTCTTCTAGTGTGCAGTCTTGTCCTTATAGGTTGACGCAATATAGTTAAGCTGGGGAAGGAAGCTGCATCTCTGGTGAGGTGTTCATCCAATGGCTACTGCATGGCTGAAAGCAGAGTCAGCTTTGGTTCTAACGACGATTGGCTTAATTGCCCGACCACATAAAGCTCTGCTTAACTGCCCGCCCAAGTGATGCTCGGCTAAACCGCCTGGCCAAGTAATGCTCGGCTTAACTGCCCGGCCACGTGATGATGCTCGGCCTAACCGCCCGGCCAAGTGATGGTGCTCGCCTTAACCGCCCGGCCAAGTGATGGTGCTCGGCTTAACCGCCCGGCCAAGTGATGCTGCTCGGCTTAACCGCCCGGCCAAGTGATGCGGCTCGGCTTAACCGCCCGGCCAAGTGATGCGGCTCGGCTTAACCGCCCGGCCAAGTGATCCTGCTCGGCTTAACCGCCCAGCCAAGTGATGCTGCTCGGCTAAACCGCCCGGCCAAGTGATGCAGCTCGGCTTAACCGCCCGGCCAAGTGATGGTGCTCGGCTTAAACCGCCCGGCCAAGTGATGGTGCTCGGCTTAACCGCCCGGCCAAGTGATGGTGCTCGGCTTTACCGCCCGGCCAAGTGATGCTGCTCGGCTTAGCCACCCGGCCAAATGATGCTCGGCTTCGGCTTAACTGCCCGGCCAAATGAAGCTCGGCTTAACTGCCCGCCCAAGTGATGCTCAGCTTAACTGCCCGGCCAAATGATGCTCGGCTTAACTGCCGGGCCAAATGATGCTTGGCTTGACTCCCCGGCCAAATGATGGTCAGTTTAAATGCTCAGCCAAAAAATGCTTGGCTTAACTGCCCAGCCAAATAATGCTCGGCTTAACCACCCAGCTAAATAATGCTTGTCTTAACTGCCCAGCCAAATAATGCTCAGTTTAACCGTCCAACCAATTAGTGCTCGGCTTAACTGCCCAGCCAAATGCTTGGCTTAACTGCCCAGCCAAATAATGCTCGGCTTAACCACCCAGCTAAATAATGCTTGTCTTAACTGCCCAGCCAAATATTGCTCAGTTTAAACCGTCCAACCAATTAGTGCTCGGCTTAACTGCCCAGTCAAATGCTTGGCTTAACTGTCTGGTGAAATAATTCTTGGTTTAATTGCCCGGCTTGAATGTCATGGGACACGATAGACTACTTACAGACTAGTTGGAGTAAGGAAAGTTGGCCAAAACCTATTTCCCTATACAGGAGTACCTCTGGCACGGCGCAAACACCCGTAAGTTTAAAGCCCAGAACACTGAAATAGGTTTCAAGTAGTTTTTCTTCTTCATGCTAGTCAACTATAAGTCCTCAATTATCAAAAAACATTGATGATGTACCGATGAATTTTGAATGTCGTCTTCTGACATGATTGACTACTGATTAGCTAGCTGGAGTAAGGGAAGTTGGCTGAAACCTATTTCAGTATAAAGGGAGCTACCTCTGGTGTGGCGTAAAAACCCGTAAATTCAAAGCCCAAAACACTGAAATAGGTTTCGAGTTGCTTCTCTTCTCCAACCTAGTCAACTGTCATCAATTATCAAAAGATATTCATGATTTACTGATTAATTTTGAATTGTTTAGAAGATAAAAAAAAAAAAGAGGAAGGAAGAAAGGAGGGTCATGGGAACCAAGCCTGCAAACATTGAAGTAGGCAAAACCCACCTGATGAGCCCTTTGGTCAGGGCGAAACCCTTAGGCATCGACCACACCGGGAGCGACTAGCGGCAAGGTTAGAGGCAAGAGGTTCCAGCGGCAAATCGAAACGTATGGTATCGTATGCAGGTGGCCACATTGGAGACGCGAGAAGCCTCCAACCAAGATGGAATAAGATAAGGTGAGTTACCTAGCGGTCCCGTTTTCTACACTCACGCGCATGACGTCACCTGGATAGTTCAGCCAGGCGACATATAGGCGGGAAATATGCAGTTTTTTTTTTCTTTTTTTTTTTTTTAACAGGCGTTCTTGTTTTCTTTTGCGTTGACAGATTCATAATGGTTATGTTTGTAATATATGGTTGCTCCAATTCTTATAAGACCACTATAACTGTTGGTGGTGAAAAGTAAATAGATTTTCCCGTTTCACAAAAGATGCAGAACTAAGTAAGAAGTAGGTGAATATATGCAAAGAAGAAGATGGTATCAATGCCAAATATGCAGTAATTTGTTCGTCACATTTCCAACCCAATGATTTTTCCAGAAACCATAGGCACGAGTTGCTCAATTGTTGCCCTAAGACTGCCATACTGACATAAAATCTTTATAATAATGTAATTACTATTGGGGTTCGGGTAAGCCTATCACTAATATCTCGTCAGTTTAGTTTCATTTACTAAGCATATGTTGCATTTAGCTTTTTGGGCAACTAAGTGAACTGTATATGAATAGGCTCACTTAAAAAAAACACGAGAATATATGGATATATCAATCATATTCCTCATCCAAGTAAATATTTAGCTACGATGGGAAGAATGTTTCTGAAGATGAGAGAGAGAGAGAGAGAGAGAGAGAGAGAGAGAGAGAGAGAGAGGAGAGAGAGAGAGAGAGAGAGAGAGAGAGAGAATTTTACAAGAAAATTTTTCGTATGTATAAATACTATTATTTAAGCTTCAGATTATAATAAATAATAAATTTTGTTGCTTCGAAATTTTTGAAAAGTTTTCGTCTCGGCAGAACCACCCCATCTAATCAACTTGATTCAAAATTATTTAAAAAACTATGGTTTTCAGGTTGGAGATAAAATCACTATCACAAAATCTATGTAAAACATCGTACCTTTATCAGTAAATAATCTCAAAATATACTCCAAATTAATGAGTTACTAGAACGTGTGAGGTTATAAACGTCAATGTGAGAAACAGCAGTTCAGCTACTCACTTCCTTAGTGGCTTATTACATCAAATTTTGTAGTAACAAAGGCTTATTGAAATGACAGTTTTGTAATGAAACATCGGATCTTATATCTTTGATTTTTAGTTGGTTTGGCTTGAATAACTTGTAAATGAAGTATGTCGTAAAGAAAGGTAGAGGTGCTTTCTCGAACTGTCCACGTCAAGTTGAAATAGATGCTATATTTTGTTATTAATGCTAAAGTGAAAGGCAAAAAGGTTTCGTCCCATTAAAAAGATTATCGTTTAACACGTTGCATGGTCTGTAAGGATTACAGTTCTTGATGACAAGACGGCTATGTCAAGACACAGTCGAACATCCCTTTTCTTACATAAGACAAATTGGTCATTGCCACGATCATCCGTAACCTTTGGAGTTTCAATATATACTACGGTTATACATAGTAGGTAAAGAGAATAATTAACGAGTTAAGGTCTTAATGTTTGTAATAATGATGAAGCTACTGTACATCTTGTGTCATTACAGAGTGCTTAAATATAAGTAGTTCATGTCAAAGGTTAAATATTGCTCCCAATCATCTAGATTCAGAGTTATATATCTCTGAGTGTCTCATGAAGCACCTTCTTTCTGTTAACAATGAGACCGAGGCAGGAAAATCAAGTAAAAGATTTAAGGGAGATAAAACCTGAAACACTGATAGGATATGAGTCCTTAAGTTCTTTGATGGGAGGGTTCGTGGCTTTTAAATTTAGAAATAAGTATACATCATTAGGCTCAGTTTATGTAGATGAAAGTCGATAATAGGATATCACTTGTAAAGAAAAAGGTATTATATAGGTCATGTAATCATTTTAGAGAAAATCTACAAATATGCAATATTTATTCAAAATTTCCCATGGTCATAGTCTAAAACCAGGAGTCAAAGCCGTTTCATATTTTATTGATATATTCAAAGCCACCAATATTGATGTTCCTGAGGAGGTAATGAGATTTTTATTATTAGAAGTTGGCTAAATTTTAGAATAGAAATAAACAGAAGGAAAATGTTTATAGCAAATTTGTGAAAAAAAGATAAAAGAAATTGTTCAGTAATATTGAAAATTTATTTCATTGAAACGAGAGAGAGAGAGAGAGAGAGAGAGAGAGAGAGAGAGAGAATGATTATATAAGATTTTTAATGAAATATAGGAATAAAGCTTTTGTCATGCGTGAATTTTTATTTCCATTGCTATTATATTCCCTATCATAACATGTATTTTGGTATTATAGTCATAAAGACATTAATATCAGCCTAATTTCATAAATGCAATTTCCGGAATCCAAAAATAGGCACAAATAATAGGCTGTTTGTACAGGACGGCTCTCAAATAAACGCTCGGAACTCTCCAGTGACGTCACAAAGCACAGCGAGCTCCCGGCACCATACGCGGTAACTCACCTTATCTTATTCCATCTTGGGTTAACCGCGTCTAGATTTTTACAAGTACTTCCCCCGGCCCACCGTCTTCATGCCCCCACCTTTTGCCCTGCCCCCTAACAACCAAACTCTCTACACCTGAAATTCTGGAATCTCTAGATATTGGGGGTGACAGAAGGAGACTGGAGACGACAGGACATTTGCTTTGACTGTACCTTTTTTTAGATTAAAATATAAAAAATGTAAACCTAGTTTGATTTTTTTAGTTGAGGGGCAAGTAGCTTTTTTAGATTAAAAATATATAAAAAGTTAAACCTAGAGTTTGATTTTTTTTAGTTGAAGGACAAGTACCTTATTAGATGAAAAATATATGAAAATTAAAAATCATACTTCGGTTGTTATTGTTTGCTTAAACTATATTCCAACCACTGTTTATCGAGCAGAACTACGTATATCTACGAAAATTTCGAATTTGCTTCGTCAGAATAGCCTACACTTTAATCATGTTCTCATTTCCCTCTTAAATAACATTATTTCAATAAAACCTTCGCTCGTGGTATGAAATAAAAAACTTATAGATGCAAAAATTCCTTATTTACCTTTGCACCAGTAACATTTCAAAGAATTTTTCGTGCGAGAATATATTAGATTACACGAAGCTGTGTAACCTCACGCCATCATTCGTTTGTTGACTCATTTTCTTGCAGGGGCAACAATCGTATGTTTGCGCACGAATTTCTAGAATCATATACTTTTACTCTGTATGATTATTCATCCAAACTTCTATTATTTGCGTTACAACTTACTGCCTAACCAATCCCAAATTATTTCAAAATGCATTGTCATTTCACAGGGTATGCGCTCTATAAACTCTCCAGTTAAGTGTCTAAAACAGTTATTCCTACTAAGATTTATCACAACAAAACAAAGGTTTTCTAAGAATCGCTCCCGGATGCACGTCCCAACAAAAATAAATGACCATGTTCTAAGAATTATGTTTTTTTCTGAAATTCTTGCATCCATCAAATCATACCTGGCAATCGCCTACCTACAATGTTCTTGCGGATAAGGTCAAGAATAGATTTGCAATCACGACCTAGTTGCGTATCTCAAAAAAAAAAAAAAAGTCGCAGTATAAAGAAAAAAAATGTCGCAGTATTGTTTACCAAAAGATGGCAATGCTCCCATTTCCGTAGATTCTGTTAAATAAAAAAGAATGCCTTTATTTAACCTGAACTGCCATCCTGAAATGAAAAATAATAAAGGAACATCTAGAAGCACCATTTACATTCTTCTCGTCCTTGACGGTTTTCTTGGAATTGTTGAAATAGCGAAATATATCGAAATAAAATTTCCAGTTTGTCTTTTTAATACATCAATGAACATTGGTGTTGAAATGACAAGAAATACCTAAAGCATTAAACATGCAAAGCTGGAATGTACGAAGGAGCACTACATCGTAAGCTCCTGAAATTGGTGGAGTTTCTTAGGCATTCATAAAATAATTATACCTTTAGTAGAACTCTCTCTCTCTCTCTCTCTCTCTCTCTCTCTCTCTCTCTCTCTCTCTCTCTCTCTCTCTCTCTCTCTCTCTCTCTCTCTCTCTCTCTCTCTCTCTGTTTCATTGACTTTTTATCATTATGTTAGGCCCAAAATGTATAAAACAATGTTAAAATAGAAAAGAACATTATTGCTTTGCAAAAACAATTTGACTCCACTGCAAGTTAAAATCTTAATCCAATTTAACAGTTATGAATAAACGCATAAATTATTCCATCAAGCATAACTAGTTGGCAACTTGGTCACCTCTGTAGGATGCAATGCCTAATTTTGCCTTCTGAACCAGCTACTATTACACTGATAAAGTCTTTGGTGTCCATGCCTAAGCAAGACCTTCATTCTCTAAGGTTTCAATTCTTCCATTATACTCACGACTTCTCTTCCTCTAGGACTTGTTCGCCTTTGTTGCTTTTTCGTTGTTTAGGGAAAGACTTCATTATGGCAATAAACACTAACTTAAAAGCGAAATCAGATTCGATTCTCCAGGATATTCATATCAATGCACTTTTCTCTTAAAGGTTTCAATGCATAATTTTTCCATTGATACTTACGAAGTTTCACTTCATTTCACACAGCACTTATTACCTAAAATGTTATGAAGAAAATGCAAAAATAAAAATATAATCTATCTAATAAAGGAGGAACTATAACGATAATCAATTATGAGATATACAGATTCTTGGTTTGTCTATTGCCAAAAAAAAAAAAACTTAAGTAAATTTACTGAAATTTCTGGTCCTCTTAAATTTTACAATACTAAAATATAATTCTTTTTTTTTTTTTGGCTGGAAAAAAATTTATTTAATTTCTGGTTTAAGTAATAATTTTTCCCTCTGAAAAAAACACAGCCCAAGAAATGCTTGAAAATTATGATAAAAATTTAATAAACATCCACTGGTTTCATACAACGTAGTACAATGAGAAACAATGCTTTCACGTTTAGCACTTTGATATTCAATAACCGATCGAAGCCATATATTAAAAAAATCATTATCTGCTTCATGTTCTAATTTATAGAATGTCAAATAATCATAACCAAATAATTTGAATTGTTCAAGAAAATCTCAATCGAATAATACACAGAAGAAAATACAGGACAAGAAAGTGAATGAAAATAAAGAATACTTATGAATCACGACAGTAAAGAAACTATAAGGTATAATAACTAATTAAAGAATGGTTACCGAATAAGTATAACAAAATAAACCAACATGACGTAAAAATCAATAAATGCACTTAAAGAAGCAATAAACCAAATATCTTCAACATTTCTACACGCTAACCAGTCCTCCTGTCTGTACCACCATTAAAAGAAGTATTGTTTGTGGAAGGTAGATTTTGGTACCTAGGCAATAGGGGACCCCACTTTTGCTCGATAGGACACCTCTTGTTTCACCTGCCCAAGACTTCCCCTCAGGTGATGTTATCTAGATACTTATTTTGTGCACTACATTCCATCAAGAGCAACCATGATGACGACATGAAATAGTTGATGAAATGATAATAATGTTAAGCGTAGGGTGACGTAGGGTGATATAGAACTAAAGGGTTGCAGGTATTATTATTATTATTATTATTATTATTAATTGCTAAGCTACAACCCTAGTTGGAAAAGCAGGATGCTATAAGCCCAAGGGCCCCATTGGGAAAATAGCCCAGTGAGGAAAGGAAACAATGAAAAATAAAATATTTTAAAAACAGCAACTACATTACAATAAATATTCTATATATAAACTATAAAAAAATTAACAAAACAAGAGGAAGAGAAATAAGAGAGAATAGTGAGCCAGAGTGTGCCCTCAAGCAAGAAAACTCTAACCCAAGATAGTAGAAGACCATGGTACAGAGGCTATGGCACTACCCAAGACTAGAGAACAATGGTTTGATTTTGGAGTGTCCTTCTCCTAGAAGAGCTGCTTTAAACTATTCTCTTATTTCAAGAGATAGAGCTATCAATTAGGATACTGATTGGTAATATTAACATTCATTATAATAATTAATTGATGCGCTATACTCATATCTGAAGGGTGATAAAAGAATTGTCTTACAAAATTATAGGAAAATCGTGTTCAGGAATAATGACTAAGGAGTTCCTAAAGCATAAACACTAGATTATTCCAGAACGAAACATTATTCATGGAAGGTGACCTTTTAAGTATGTATAGTTAACCGTTAAGCATTCTCTCTATCTCTCTCTCTCTCTCTCTCTCTCTCTCTCTCTCTCTCTCCTCTCTCTCTCTCCTCTCTCTCTCTCTCTCTCTTTTAACAGGAAAAAAAAGCTATAAATATAAGAGAGAGAGAGAGAGAGAGAGAGAGAGAGAGAGAGAGAGAGAGAGAGAGAGAGAGAGAGAGAGAGAGAGAGAGAGAGAGAGAGAGAGAGAGAGAGACTACAACCTAGAAAGCTTGAGAATGAAGACTGGAATTGACAGTCATAAGGTAAAACCGTGTCAACAGATAACAGGGAAGAAAATTCCAAAAGATTTCTCACGCAAGTGACGATGAGTTCTGGCGTGACAGTAGATTGGATTACGAGGTGTATGGGAACTGCGTGCATGGTAAATCAACTAAAATTCTGAAATCATTCCCTGGAGAGAGAGAGAGAGAGAGAGAGAGAGAGAGAGAGAGAGAGAGAGAGAGAGAGATTCTACCCACTTCTACAATACAACTGATTAGATATCAATCAAACATAGATATGAGAATGACGATAGAACCCTTATACTCAGAGCCAAAGGCCGGGCAGGAGCGAACTACGGACCTTGCAAATGAGAAGCCTACACTATAACACTAGACAACACGTGTGTATAATATATATATATATATATCATTCTTTCCCGTCACCGAAGCGCCAACCACTCGGAAACGACAATCTCCCACAAATTGTTCAAACTTTCGTGTGGTAGTCAAGGAAGAGATGTGAGGGGTTGTATTGTTATGTTGTATTGGTGTGTATGCATCTGTATCTAAATATTTAGTAGTTATTCTAGACAGGTCGTGTACACTAGTGTGTGTATATATATATATATATATATATATATATATATATATATATATATATATATATATATATATATATATATATATATAGTGTGTGTGATGGGTGTTTTTACTTGATTTTAGCACTAAATGCAATAAGTAGATAAACCTGCAATAAAACAAAACAGTAGAACAGCAAAGTACATGCCATTGAGTAGGTGGAAAACAGCGTTGTCACACAGGTAGTTATCATTAATTGCCTTTGCCTGACTGTTTGCAGGTGCATGGCACGTCACGGCATAATAACCCTGTTCTATTCCTGGTGTGTGGAATCTATACAACAGGTATGACAGCGAGGTTAGTCAAGGCTACTTAAAGGCGAGTGGAAAAGGTTAATTTGGTTCAGAAAATGATAATGGGATCTGAAATCTTTAGAGTGGTAAAGAGAACATTCGTAGTTCTTATTAACTTCTGATTATAATCAATTAAGCTTTAATTTTAAATATTTATTTTACATCCCATTACGGCCTGTAGTATTTTTAAAGACAAAAAAAAAAATACTTTTTATAATTCCGTTCATTAATATCAGTTTTTCCACTGTAATCAAACTAGTTTTCTCGAAATCACTAAATACCAATTTTATTTCATTTAGAATTTTTTTAATAACTATTTATACTAATAATTATTAGTATAAATAGTTATTAGAAAATTTTTAAATAAAATGAATATGGTGTTTAATGATTCCGACAAAACTAGTTTGGTTACAGTGGAAAAACTGATATTAATGAACAGAATTGTAAAAAGTTGCTTTTTTTGTCCTTAAAAATACTAGAGGCCCTAATGAAATGTAAAATAAATACTTAAAATAAAAGCTTAACTGAGTGGCAGTTTAAAATGAGCACGATCTATTTTGGACAAAACTACACAAAATCTTGATAAAGCGTCACAACTTAATTTGACATTCCATCTATCAAGGTATCATTCGTGAATAAAACTAGATATATAAATAATGTTATTAGGTTATTTTACCTTCATTATAAGGTTTTAATAAAAAAGAGCAATTACCTAATAATAACTAACATCTTAAATATGAAAATTTGATTGAGTCTGTTAATAAGCATAGCAAGTGCAAAGTTCATGTTAATGGAGTCTTATCAAGTGAATTTCTCGTGAACAGTGGAGTACTCCAAGGGAATGTGTTGTCACCTATGCTGTTTATCCTCCTCAAGGATTTTGAAATGCGTAGAACACCTGGAGAAGAATTGGACTGAATTGATAACAGGATATTAGCTGACCTAGAGTATGCTGATGACGCTGTCCTTGTTAGCAGAACACCACATGATTTGAAATGCTTGCTTACCAAAATGCACGAAATATCACATGAGGTTGGGTTCATAATAAGTAGAAGAAAGACAGAGATGATGAGAACGTAATAGGCAATGGAAGACGAAAGATCAAATTAATTCTTTTGAATAGTTCAAGGGACCAATAGTAACTCTTTATCTGTAAAACGTCATAGAATGGTATCTTAAGGATATAGTTGTTATTTAAGACAGTTATATAACGTTCTGTTTTTTTCACATATAAACTTCTTTCTGTAAGTCGTCATTAAGGTGATGACCAATGAAGTAGAATCATTTTAATATTTAGGAACTATAATCCATAATACAGGGTCTTTAGTATTGGACAATGACTAGGTTAAGTAAGATTTGGAAATCAAATCGCCTGAAATTGCATATAAAAATCAGGCTACATATCAGTTTAGTGAGATCGGTGTTACTGCATGGATATGAGTAATGGTATGACAATGAAACAACCTTCAACAGATTTAGTAGATTTGAGAACAAAGCCCTCAGAAGGATATTGGGAGTTAGAGGGCATGGCAGCATTAGAAATAAAACTATAATAGAGATTACTCAGGTGCTATATGTGGATGAGATCATGGTGAAGGGTAGATGGAGATGGTTTGGGCATGCTCTCTGCACTCCTCAAGAGAGATTAGTTCACCAAACATTTAACTGGGCTCCACCCGGTACGAGAAGAGTTGGAAGACCCAGGTCCATAAGGCTGAGGACTATGAAGCATGAAGCAGATGACGATGAATGGACAAGCATTGAATTAAAAGCTCAAGATAGAGACGACTGGCGAAATTTAATCGAGGCCCTTTGCGTCAATAGGCGTAGGAGAAAATAATGATGAATCATAAAACATCCTTGATAGTTTTCACAACACTAAAGGAAGCTTCATGGATTCAGCATATTCATATATACATGGTGTAATATATATGTATATATATATATATATATATATATATATATATATATATAGATATATAAATATATATATATAATATATATATATATATATATATATATATATATATATTATATATATATAATTTATATATATACTTATATACATATATATATATATATATATATATATATATATATATATATATATATATATATATGTATATACATATATATACATATATATATATATATATATATATATATATATATATATGTATGTATATACATATATACATATATATATATAAAATATATATATATATATATATATATATATATATATATATATATATATATACATAATGAGTAAACGGGACCCAAAATGTTCCATGCTTATGTAATGGGTTGTGTACCCAGTAGTTAGTAGATTGCTATAGATAGCGAGTGAGTTGGTGAAGGGCATAATCATACCAAACTCATCCTTAGGCACATTCTAAGATTGTAATAATTACCTGCTGATGTTTCTCCATCCAATATAAGGATTGACCCACCTAACATATCTATAAACAGTTAAAACAACAAGGCTCAACA
>NC_090759.1:59357575-59372575 GCF_036898095.1 Palaemon carinicauda
TAAGCATGTCTAATTATGAGTACTCGAATATATATTGAAAATGACAGATAATAGATGGACAATAAGAATAACAGAATGGCTCCCTAGAGATTGCAAAAGCAGCAGGGGAAAGTGGAGAAGACGAAGGATTGGCGAACGAAAAAAATTTTCAGGTAAAGACTGGCATGGAAAGGCCATAAACAGACCCGTGTGGAAGGACATGTCTGAGGCCTTCGTACTGTAGTGGACAAGTAACGGATGATGATGATGATGATGATTACTCGCGCATTTGGGTACAAAACAATACGCAAAAAGCGAAAAAGTAAAAATTCTCAACTGATATTGATATAAAATAAAAAGAGAACGGAGAATTATTATCTATATTGTCATCATTATTAACATTATAATTATTATTGTCCAAGTTGCAACCTTTGGTGATAAAGCAGAATTATACAAGTCTTGTGGCTCCAATAATTAAAGTAGCCCAATGCAAACAAATAAATAGAGAAATAAAGTGTACAGTATAAAGAAGGTAACATGGAATAACAAAGATAAAATCTCTATAAAATGAGATTAAAGACTACGTATATCTTTTCAGACAATTTATCTTCCAAAGACGACCAGATTCTTCAACAAACCAGAAAATGGTGCTTCCTTTGAAACATTCTTTCCGATTAACAATCATTCCTTGCAGTTACCACGATATCTGATATGATCACACGAGTAAATAGTTAACTTCTATTGCAGCTCGTATGAAATAAAATTTGAAGCAATTCGACGCATAAAAATGGGGGAAAAACGTGGTCTTCATTACGTTAATCAACGTTGACTCATAAAAGGCAGCCAATGCCATTTTCCCCCTCTACATCATTTGAGTTTCTTACCTTCTCCTGAATATTACATAAATCTTTGTGTTTGAAGGTAAGCTGTTCTATAGCTAATCTGAATTCGTAATGATATAGTAGTATTTAAAAAAATGATAGGGCAACAAAATTTTCTAGACCACTGCAGTACAAAGGCCTCAGACATGTCTTTACTCATATCTAGATAATCTGGGATTTGTTCAGTTCTCATCATCTAGCTGGCCAGTGCGGATGGGTGATGGTGGAGACTTCAGCCTGGTCGCTCACAGCAAACCAAGCTAGTAAGGGGGGTCCCTGACTAGTACAGCTTTGCTGATCATGGCGACACACAAACCATATCACTAAGTTAAAATATCGCCACTCGGAAAGGAATCGCTAAATAAAATAAGTAACAAACGTAAATGGCTCCATCCAACCTCCAACTACTCTGCTCAAATATTAATTATATCAGACAATAACGACCTCAGGGTAAGAAGAGCACTTCCCACTCCAGTACGCGTCAATATGACGGCTGTGTGACGTCCGTTTCGTGTTGATGAAAGCCAAGGTCGTATTGTATATTTGATTCGTTTTGAATTATTTGTGTAAACTTTGGTAACGTCTTGTTGCTTTACCGCAATTCATCCATGTTATATTTTCATTTTCCAATACAACGATAGTTACTCGAAGTTTCATTTCAGTCTGTAATTTGATTTTCTTCAATGAGGTTCACCTGAGACTATAGGTTCTAGAGCTTTCAATTGAGCGGCCCCAAGACTATACTGCTCCCAAAACATATCCAAAAGAATGAAGATATTAAGGCTTTCAAGAAGAAACTGAAGACTTTCTTGTTTTTTAAGTGCTTCGATAATGTGGATTTAACAATAAACGAGCAATATGCGGTGTGAAAAGCTGAATACGAAGGTTCTCTAGATTAGGGTCCCCCTGGAGTATTGGACCAGAAAAGCAGCCCTTGAAGTAAGTAAATTCCTGTTAATCAATAATAATTTGTATGATTTTATAACATTCTTGAGTGACTTTAAATAATATCACTCACCAAGATGGCTTCTCAAGACTCACTGAGACTCATTACAGCTTGCATCAGACTCCCAAGATCAGTTTCTAGCTGCACGCCATTCATTTTCTGAACGAAATGGCTACCCCTGCCATTAGGAGTGTCTTCTTTTCTAGATTTAGCACCATGTAGCCATTATATCAAACAGTTAAGAGAAATGACACTTTTAATCAAATATATCTTGCAATTCCTTGTTAATGTAATGTTATTATTTTTCATAAAGTGAACTTGCAATTTTAATGATTTTGTAGTGTATTTAAAAACATTTACTTATCAATTTCTTTTTCTAAATTTGGTTTAAAAAAACTAATCACTCGAAAGATTTTCCATTATTTCTAATTTGAAACAAATTTTTTTTAGCTAAATTCACACACCATGATCCGAGTTACTCCACAAAAACCCACCAACTAACATATGTTGGCTTGACTGTCAGTACACTAAACAGAATATCAATCAAAATCAACTCGTTTATCGCAATGGCATTGCCATGTTTTACGCTTATCGACTAAAACAAGGCCACCCCCCTTGCTGCGCTTTGCTTGAAAGCATTTAAAAGACACACACACGCGATATGTAAACATCATCAGATTATTTCTAGGTAGTTCCACGCGAAAAGGAGACTTGCTGGTTGCTCTAGTTTCAACATTTTTCTATTGTGACGTCTTTACACTTAACAAAAGCTGGTGGTAAATGGTCTGATAGTCATCTATTCAAACTATGCACAATGCTTTAAGCGGAGGAGCGCAGTTTTGGTTACCCCTGACAATCATATCCTTTTAGAGAACTACTTTTCTTTTGGCGACGATTTGGCGCGGGGCCTGTAATGCCGGCTCGTAAAACGATAAATAACCGTATGGTTCTATCTAAGTATAAAACATATTCTTATTGAAAAAGGATTATTATATTCACACGCATATATATATATAAATATATATATATAAATATATATGTATATATATATATATATATATATATATATATATATATATATATATATAAAATATACACACACACATACATTGTCTATCATCAGTCGTTGGTAGTCCACTGCAAGACAAATGCCTCAGACATTTCCTTCCACTCATGTCTGTTTATGGTCTTTGTATACCAGCCTATACCCACAAATTTTATTAGCTCGTCAATCCATCGTCTTCTCTTCCTTTCTATGCTTCTTTTGCAATTTCTAAAGACCCATGTCTTTTTCTTATATGTTGTTAGAATATCCTCTACACTAGTTTGCTCTCGTATCCATGTTGCTCTTTTTATGTGCGTTATTCCCATCATTATTCTTTCCAAAGGTTTTTGAGTTGTAACTAGCTTATGTTCTAAGGCCTTTTCCATTACATTGACTGGCTCTAAGTGAACCTTTAAAGTCTCTGCAGGGCTTTTTCGGATGGAATTGTGATCTCCATGCTCTGTGGCATAATTGCAAGCGCATTATGACCTATTAGAGACAGTTGCGTAACGCGCATATTATTGAAATCAGCAAATAATATCGAATATTAAAGCAATATTTCGTATAAATAACTACTGTTGAAGCCACTGGGCTTATAGCAATCTGCTTCCCAACTAGGATTGTAGCCTAGCTAATAATAATAATAATAATAATAATAATAAATACTAATAACAATATTAATAATCACATGTTAAACTACGCAAAACCGATGAGGAAAGTTATAAGGAATTAGTAAATTGGTAAAAACGCAGGCTAAAGTTAATGGTATGAATGGAAACTATTAAAATTGAAAAAAAACTAAAGAACTGAGGAAAACCGAAATCAAAGAAACAAATCTAAATATTGTATCGTAAGGAAAGAAGTTGACAGTGACCTTAGACAAAGCTGAGACGTGTGTTCTCAAGATTAATAAAATTAATAACAAGACACAATCTTGAGGACCTTGCATGAATGAAAATATATGATAGACAAAACGCGACCTTCAACTCGAATTCTTGAAGGAAGCAATTGTCTTTTGGTGCTCATTATTAGCTACACGTCACTTGCTATGTAATTCTATTTCCTTTCTTACATTTTTGCAGGTTCATTTGATGATTTCATGTACATGACATAGTTGGTGATATCTTTACACTAAGTCCTGGAGTCACAAAAGTAATAACTGTGAGCAATGTAATAGATTCGTAAAAATAATTGCCGTTCCTGCATTCAAAAACTAAATACTATTTAATGAAAAAAAAAATTAAAAAAAGGCTTCTTTGCCATATATACGTAACGCACACATATATATAAATATATATGTATGTATATATATATATATATATATATATATATATATATGTATATATATATAAATATATATATATATATATATATACATATATATATAAATATATAAATATATATATAATTATATATGTATGTATGTATATATATATATATATATATATATATATATATATATATATATATATATATATATATATACATATATATATATATATATACACACATATACACAGCAAAATAATTTACGAATAATGGATACCGAACACATTACACTTTATATGAAAATAAGGATCTATTAAGTAAACAATTAAATTTTGATAACATAAAAGCTAGAAATATCTACAGTAGAAACGGCTGGATTCCTTTTTATTCAAATTATGACCTACAAAATATTTTTCCAAATATATCTGAAATAAGGAATTTAAGTTACATATTAAGTGTCTATTGAGCAATGATTTAAAAAGAAGCTGCAAAGACCGAAAAGCAGGAATCTCTGGTGTCCGTACTGAGCCCTCAGTGATGCAATGTTAGTCGGTGAACGTAAGAAGAAATTACAGAAACATATGAAATTGTTTGTAAGTTGTTAGGTAATATGAAACAAAATGAGTAACTACTTACACAGATGCAAAGATACCTTATCATTACAAACTAAAGTAAAACCGGTAAAAACATATTTATTAGATCCGAATTTTTTTTTTTTAACAAGAGTACCTTATCAATATAAAATTATGGAAATAATCTATAAATCAAGATCCCCAAAAGCACGATACATACCCTTCTGATGACGACGGCAGCGTCGAATGCCCCGTGAAGACTCGGCTCCCGGAGAGTCCTCCTTCGGATCCGCCCGAGGATCCGAGGCCGGATGATCCCAGGCTCTCCCGGGACTGGGGAGAGTCCTCCCTGCGCCCTCCTTTGCGTTCTACCATCGTTCTAGCGATTTGCGATAGTTTTCAGAGAAAATTAAGGGGGTCCAGTTGCCATGAACAATTTGAGAAAGTTTTCAGGGAAAATTAATTATGTCCAGTTTCCATGAACAATTTGAGAAAGTTTTCAGGGAAAATTAATTGTGTTCAGTTGCCATAAATAATTTGAGAAAGTTTTCAAGGAAAATCAAGGGGGTCCTGTTGCATTGAAGTGCAGTTTACTTGAACAAAAATATTAGCGTTTCTTCTTTTGAGACGAGGTATCACTTCTTGTAGTTTCCTGAATGACTTCTAGTCCTTTAGGCCTCAATTTCTCCAACAGAGACGAGGTAACGTTTTTGAGAGTTTTGTTTTCTTCTCTCTGGTCCCTTAAGGGCGGAAAAAAGGTTAAATGTCACTTCCCCTTCCTTTCCCCCTTTCTGCCAGGGACTCGGGGTGGCACTACCCCGTCACCCTAGCAGAAACAAATCCTTTTTTCCGGCTCTTGGTTCATTTCAAGTCTTTGAGCTAAGACTACGGTCGAGATGTTATCTGTGATACAAGTTCTACTGAGCAGAGATTCCAGTTCACTTATCAGTATTTTTTTCAGAATAAGTGTGGAAACCATAATGCGTAAGTTTTTTTTTATAGTTCAGATTGTGCACAACTGCGTCGTTTGATTAGATGTTCTGTGTACAGTTAGATAAATTAATAAATAAAAATCAAAAGACGATTTTAGTATATCACTACGAAGGAAGACCTAACTCTTATTTGCATCTACCTTTTAAATAAAAATGCTTAAATCCTGTTTTGACAATGACAAATATCTCAACAAACGTTACTTAGTTACCTTGGTGCTGCATCATAATTTTACTAATTACATTTTAATACCTTTATTATTTCTTATCACAATCGATCAATTTATGACTTCATGAACAAGATCGCATGCAATTACAACATATACACCTGCCTCTAGTATGCACGAACAAGTACTTGCACACATACAAGGGTTACACGCACAAACACAGAGTTCAACTTTGTGTATCAGTTGTCATGGCCACCTATCCAAGTTATTGCTTCAATACACTGAGTTGCCAACACATTTAACGGCCTTTCCATGAATATCGTCACAGATACCATAATATTTTGTTTTACAATACAACTTTATGGTACCTTTATTTTTACCGCATTACGAAATAACGCCTCTGTAACTAATTAGGCAACTTGCCGACTATTAAGTGTCAAATTACTTTATTGTCAGGGGGCTTAATATGGCAATATACTTTTTATTTCACAATCATGTAGACAAAATGTTCTATAAAGCAAAATACTTTTGACCTCTAACAATACTGTTTTTAATTGACGCTTATTCTTACATAAAACCATTCAGTCATTATTCTGGGTGGCAAGAACCACCGCAGATAGCTTTATCTTTTAAAGCAAAATGTCAAAACCACTCCAATAATGTTTCTGTTATATACAAAATTACAAGGGAAATTACAAGACACCCAAACCTATTATCGTCATAAATACTGTAAATATAATTCAAAGATGAAATTCCATACAAAACGTCAAAACACAACCTGTATTGTGGATAATAAAAAATCAAAACATGGCATAACAAAGGAGTCAATTCTGTCACTTAAAATCTCGGGTTTATATTTCTCTCTTGGGGAAAAAAATCCAATTCAGTCCTTCTATTGATATGCTAAAAACGTAAAATATAAAATGTTTTGATATAATGTTTTCATGTCTTCCGAGTTATTCTTTTAAATAATAATACGTCATTACTAAACCTTGAAATTGATATATTTGTTGATGAACCATTCTCGAACTGATGCACGTTGAGACACATTTACTTCCCATGAACTGATTCACTAGATCAAAGAATGCATTCGACTTCGCTGTTCAATATAATATGCTTAGTCAAAATAACAGACATTGCAGGTGAACCCCATTAATTTCAATATGTATACAAAAATAGCTTTGTAACTGCTCTTAAGAATACGGTACAGTACTAAATTTCTGGTGCTAGATTAGCTTTGATCCTCGTTATACTGTACAGTAAGTGTTCGCGACTGTTATTTAATTTGAGTTCTTAAAAACCCTAAAACGCATTATTAGTAACTCTATGAACATTTGAAGCCAACTTCACTCATTGTTATCGTTTTATAAATAGTAGTTACAATACGTAATTCTTGTGTTAGCTGGCAAAGGTCCAAGTACCATCTACTCTTGTTTCAAAACGGTACGAGAACTTCACTTTATATATATACTATATATATATATATATATATATATATATATATATATATATATATATATATATATATATATATATATATATATATATATACATATATGTGTGTGTCTCATGGATGGTAGAATCAAGGGACAGTGAGTGGCATTGTCCTACCAGGACAATGCCATACAGACTGACCATGTATCCATATGATAAGCGACCTCTCCACCCATGGAGGGCCAGGCATTGGCTTCTGATGACTCAGCAGGTAGACCTATAAGCTCCCCCCAAACCCCTAATACTTAGGTCACAAGGATGGCGAGCGAGGTTGCAGACACTACTGTACAAGAAACTATTGAGTTTGAGCGGAACTAGAATCCTGGTCCATCAGAACGCTGGTACCAGGCTGGGACGTTTCTCCTAGGCTACCACAACCATGAAAACTACCAGCCTCCATAGGCCTTGACTGAGTGTGAAGACAAATGGTAGGCAGACTCCGAGCAGTAATCTCCAATTAAGCCCTAACTGAAATTAACGTTCAACGTCACGAACTAATGTCCTCAAAAGACCTTGTCTAGACACACAGGCAGCAATAACAAAATTAGCCATAAACCAAGGTTTATAGACCTTGCCATAAACTGTCAGTAGAATAGAACATCAGGTTCTGCAAATTTGCACCTACATATTTTACGGTAGTTTGTTCGAGTAAAGCGGGGTTTACACGGGCGAGCAGCTCGTCGAGCCTGGCTCGACAACCCTGTGTTTGAATTATGTTCGTGTGTGTAAACGGGCTATTTGGTTGTCGAGCGCGCTCGCCGAACGGCTCGATGAAAGTCAGGCTCATCTTGACTTTTGTGGGCGGAGCTACATTGTTTGACGAGCGTTGTGAACGTGTGAATGGGTGTCGAGCATCGAACCTCAGTTGTAACTTGTTATCCAAACCTGCTCGAGGAAACATCATCAAAGAAATGAATAATGGCTGCCATTAATGAAAGCAATAATGAGAAGGAAGTCGTACTTGATTTCATACAAACATATCGGGCTCATCCAGCTGTATGGAAAGTTAAATCAAAAGACTATTCCAATAAAGTATCCAGAAACAAAGGAATAGCAGCTCTGCATGAAATATTGAAAGAACTAATTTTAAAGCCTTAATTTTAAAGCAACAAGCAAGTTGGTGTGTGAAAATTTCTCTCTTTTTAGTAGCCAATCCTTCGTCCACTTTGATCATTGAGGTTCGATGTACCGTCTGAAAGCTCTTCGAGCCGTTCTACAAGTAGGTTCGACAACCGGGCTCGGCGAGCTGCTCGGCCGTGTAAACCCGCCTTAATATAGATATCTTATTTAGAAAGTTCTCCGTTGTTGTGAATCTGATTAAACAAGATTCTGGTCTGACAATTCCGTTTACGACGTATCCGCCCTTGCAAACAGGTGCATTAATCATGCGACCTTCTCGTTCCAGTCTTATAATGCTACACAGAACTTGCCCTTGCCTTTATATGTTTTTCAAGTTCAATGAGGGAGTTTGATTACAATATAATGGTTTTGATTACCATTTTTAAACCTATCAGGGTAATAGAATTGTTTTTTTCATTGCTCGATTTGTAACTAAAGATATTAAAGCCTTCGAGAAGTTGAAGACTTTCTTGTTTTCCAAGTGCTTCGATAATGCTTCGACAATTGACGAGGAATCCACTGTGTGATACTCTAAATACCTAACAATATATGACAAAAAACTCTTGTAGGTCCTGTAGGGCACAGGATTTCCCATGTGATATGACCAGGAAAACAGCCCATAAAGTAAAGAGCCAGAGGGAAATTTTAAGACATCCTAATAGGCAGATAGACTATGGAGTTTATAAAACTACGAAGAAGAAAGAAAATAGGTATGGAGTTATATTGGTTGGTCCTTTCTCCTTCGCCCTAAGTTTTATTTTCGACCTAATTTTTCACTCTTTCCTCGGTCCTAGGCTACATACGAGCAGTGGGCAACCATCGCCACTGGCCTCTAAATACGAAAAAAGGCATTACAAGAAATATCATAAAGCTTATTATTCCATATGTATTATACTTTTTGTAAATCCAGAGACTGTACAAATAAATTTGAAGTTATTTAAATAATAATCCATCTTGAAAAAGCGAGGCTATGGATGTTTAGTCAATAATGTGTTCACGGAATCGTGATAAACCAGTTACGTCTAGAGTCAATAGAACTTAAATATTCAATTGAATAGAGTCAATAGGACTTCCAAATTCTATTGATAATTGAAGATATCTGAGAAACGCAAAGACAGTTCAAGGTTAGCGATGTTTTTCGACAGATCTGACGTGGATTTGATCTAAATCAGAGAGAGAGAGAGAGAGAGAGAGAGAGAGAGAGAGAGAGAGAGAGAGAGAGAGAGAGAGAGAGAGAGAGAACTGCAAGAATATGTTTAAAACCTGAAACTCCAATCTGGTTCACTCACCCATTCCGTTAGCTATTTCGGTCTCAACGTGATTCATTACTGCATTGACCAGACGCTAAAGATCACAAAAGATTGTCTGTAACAAGTATCTGGCATTCAGTCGAGGTCATCAGTTCAGTAATGACAAGACCCCATTAATTTGAAACGAATCATGGCCTCAAGATAAGGAACTCCAAATAGAACAGAACTACAAAATAGCATGTGTTCCAAATATTACATGTCAAATGGAGAAAAATAACTTCAAAGGCCAACTCATGAGCTCATAATCTTACAAATGCATAGGCCTATAATTTAAACATAGTAAGAGTAGATGAATCCTCACATGTAATAAATGGATGGAGCAATACTGCTATGAACTGCACAGGTCATAAAACTATTCATTGTGCATTTGCTAAATGAAGGGGTGAAATGAATGAATGGAAAAGGCTGCCACTTAGAAATGTTCAAATTATGGGATTCACAAAACACGACCTTGAAGACTCGTGAATGCAAGTTCAATGCTCTACCACTGAGTAACACACCCCAACCTAAAACTTGAGCCATTTTTATCCTATCAATTCCTACACAATGGAAAAGACAATCATAAGAATTAGATTCCACACCTACATCTTTGAAATAAATGTCCAGACAGCTTGGCTTGTACATTTAGTTCTGCAATTACTATCCGTACAACCAATCCTTAAAGTCTGGAAACATGGGCCAGGTTCTGGATTAACAAAGGGAAAAAAAAAACAGCAAATTCCTATTCCATTATCTTTTAAAAAAAAAAACTTGTCCCTAGAAACATATCAGTCTACCAAATAAGGAATAAGACACTTATGGAGTTGGGGTGACTGCAAAAAATAGAAATCCTGTGGAGCAACAATGCAGTACAGGTAATCCCCACCAACCTAAAATAAACTTGAAAAAAAGCAACAACAACTATCTGGATGGGACAGAGACAAATCCACAGCTGAATAAAGGAATCTGGCAAAAGATATTTGATAAAAAGTAAAGCATTTCATACCATATGCAAAGATGATTTGTACACTATTAAAGCCCATAACACTGGCAGCCACGAGTGGTTTAACTTTTATTCTCAGAAAAACACTAAAAGTTCTGAAATAACTTTTCATAAGAGAGTACATAAAGCACACATGAACTCTTACAAACGAGACATTGTCATCAAAGAGGATTCTTAATACTGTAGTGCCAGAATATGATGCAAATTAGAGTTATCATTATCATCATCTTCAGAATACCAAAGACAGGATAATGAGGAATGGTCATTTAAAGAAATTTCAAAAGTTTCATATAAAAAGGATATAACAATGAAGGATGTATAAACAGATGGCTTAAACCTAACCACAGCGAGAGAATATTAAGTGATAGCATCAGCTGAGCTCTTGTGAGCAAGAGACGAGTTAGAACTTTGAAGATCCAAAGCCGCAAAAAGTAGGCCTACTTGGCTGAGAGAAGGGCATGATGTTAGGAATCTCTTCCCAAATATGTGCACTACAAACAAATATATACAAATATGTGCGTACATCTATGTACAATACACGTAAATATTGTTTATATACATTGCATATATATATATATATATATATATATATATATATATATATATATATATATATATGACATAAGTAGTCCATAAATATTAGGATGCATGGGTAGATACTCAGTTTTCAAGCGGTCGTTCTCGTACCCAATTCTTATTGAATGCAAATGTGATGTCTATTGTTGTAAGGTTGAATTTTCCGAGTCTTCGTTATTCTTTACATTATGGACTAAAACAGGGAAATTATGAAAAAAACTGTGTGTGTATATGTATATATATATATATATATATATATATATATATATATATATATATATACACATATATATATTTACATATATATATATATATATATATATATATATATATATATATATATATATATACACACACACACACAGTATGTCACTAAGAAACTACAAACACTTTGGCCTATAGACGTAACATTACATTTTCTGTTTTGGATGCAGGATGAACCGACGTTTGTTTAGAAGACAGTGGGATGACAGAAAAATACATAAGAATAGTAATAACGTTGGAGTATTCTAAATTAACCCAAAGAAGGTAGCAGAAAAGTTATCTAGACCTACAGCCGAATATTGACGTAATAACAATAAACATCAGGCAAAATGGACTGGACATCAATCTTACATGCTGATATAGAACACGTTTCAAATCCAGCCTTTATGAATACACAAACACACGTATGAATATAACATATAAACAAAACCATTTCATGCAGGCATTGCTCGCCCTATCCCAGCTTTGGCTTTTAATATTTTTACAATCCCTAAAAACGTATGCATACTGTATATACTACCTGAAGTAGTTAATATTAAGATTGACACTTAGTAGGTAACTGAACTATTCTAGAATTCTGCCATAATTAGATATTGATTTGGTTCACTTTTGCATAATTTTACATGGAAATGCAATGAATGATAAACGAAACTTAGATCCAATCAGTCGTTACTAATAAGGGGGTTTCCATACAAAATAAAAGGCATTGGCCAATGCCTCATTCTTACTGCAACTGGAGAATCAAAGGTGATCAAAAACGGCAGAAAACTAATAAGAGATTAATTATATCGTACACCTACGCAGAATGCTTAGCATCTGGATGAGCACCTTATACACCGTCATCTTGAAAGCTCTCTCGTAATCTCTGGACATCAATGCCTTTTCATTCCAATAACTTTTGACATTATCTATTCAAACATTTCCTAGTTTTCCTGTAGCGCTACCATCTCATACCGCCCAATCTTTCCACATGACCAATCCAGCTCTAATCACTTCGATTCGTTCTTTCACCTACACCGTTTTAATATTATCATGTCACTTTCCAATTCACACCCATATCATTTTAATCTTGCGTTGTACATACTGTACTACCAAATTGTATTTCAATCTTAACAACCTCTTTTCCATCAAGTAAATTCAATATTTACACTTCGGCTTCCATGAACAATTTGAGTAGCTTCCCATTCTTTTGCAGACACATTCTGTTACCTTTCTTCCTTAATCTAACTATGACTAGCTCTATCCTCATCTAAACATCATCATTGTTTCCATTAATCCACTACCGATTATTATTATTATTATTATTATTATTATTATTATCATTATGATTATTATTGTTATTATCATCATCACCATTACAAGCTAAGCTCCTACCCTAGTTGGAAAAGCAGGACGCTATAAGCCTAAAGGTTCCAACAGGGAAAACAGCCCATTGAGGAAAGGAAACAAAATAGTGTGCCTAAATGTACCCTAAAGCAAGAGAACTCTAACCCAAGACAGTGGAAGATCATAACACAGAGGATATGGCATTACCCAAGACTAGAAAACAGGGGCTTGATTTTGGTTTTTTTTTTCTTTTCCTAAAATAGCGGCTTACCATAGCCAGTATCTCTTCTACCCTTACCAAGAGGAAAATAGCCACTGCATAATTACAGTGCAGTAGTTAACCCTTTGCTTAAAAAATTTATTGGTTATCTTAAGTGTTGTCAGGTGCATGAGGAAAAGGAGAAAGTGTAAAGAATAGGTCAGACTATTTAGTGTATGTGCAGACAAAAGAAAAAATGAGCCGTAACCAAAGAGGGATCCAATGTAGTACTATCTGGCCGGTCAAAGGGACCCAAGAACTCTCTAGCTCTAGTATCTCAACGGCCAACGGGTGGCTGGTGCCTTGGCCAACCTTACTAACTATAAATCCTAACATTCATTGCTCGTATATTCTTGGTTTACATTTATGCTCACCACCTTACTCTTCCTCTTGCAAACACTTTCAAACTCTTTCCTTAGTTTTTTTGCAAACACAATACCCTAATCAATACTGCAACATATGCAAACATCAACCATTCCACATTCCATTCACGACCAATTTTCTTCCCTTATATCTAGGCTCCCTTTACAGACAAATTTTCTCCATTCCATTAGAACTACTTCTGTGCAACATTTCAAAAACCATTATGGTGGAATTCTCATTCCCAGTTGAAGGCTGCAATTTTTTAACCAGTAATTTTTTTACATATATTTATTTAAGTCATGGAAATTGTCATCCATTTAATTATACTCAAAAGACTCAAACACTAATCAACCCCATTATGAGGTATTGAAATAATGACTGAATGGTTTTGCCTAACATACATTAAGACGCTAGCCATTTAATTTTCACAACTAGCTGAGGCCTACTAGAACACATAATTTGGCTAATCAAAACAAGGAAGCAGTTATTAAGCAATGACAATACACTGCATCTTTAATGTAATGACAAATGATCAAAATGCTAAAATACCCTCCCAACTTCTGGTGCCTTATAAGTAGGCTATACCTTATTGGGGAAGAATACCTTTGCCTCACTGACTTCTACAGTATAACCTAATTATACATATACAAGGAAAAATAATATAACGATTAGTATCATTAAGAGAATAACTACTGTCAACATAGCATAATATTCACTATTAGTCCATCAACTTTGACTAATTCTGCAATGGAAACACAAGCGTCTATCACATGAAACAGTATTTAGCATAAAATAAAATACCATCAATAGTATGTTTTAGTACTGTGCAAACACCCTTCATCGTTTGGCAACAGAAAATAGACAGTTAATGAAATACGTGGCACAGGTGTTACAAATGCTTCACGGGTCCTCACAACGCATGTAAACACAACATTAGTACTATGCGGGTACTACGTTCGACAGTCAAAACACAGAAACACCAAGACAACTGGAACTAATTCGCCTTTCAATGAAACACTGGGCCACTTCGGATAAAAATATACATTTGCAGAATGTTCGGTCTGGTGAAAAGCTGGTCTACCTATTGGACAGGCATGTCCGGTGCACCAGTTCCGACGACACACGCGTTCACTTGTGACGGTTGACCGACTCGACTGACTCACTCAGACTCGGCGGCTTACACACCACGGCATGAATGCTCTGACAATGGTCCCCCTCCACCTCAACCAATCCCCAATAGCAATTCTCCATTACCCCTCGCCACCAATTCAGGCTGTACCTTTCCCCTCTTCCGCTTCGATTCTCTATTTTCTCAGGCTCACAATTTTTCAACTAAATTATTCAAGCAACAGTTTATACAAAGAATTGGAAAGAATGCTGAAATGGAGAAAAGGGAAGAAGTTGATCAAGAAATGAAAAATTCAGGATGACTGCGTGGGAAGTAAGTGGAATCTCCTCA
>NC_090759.1:59380075-59382575 GCF_036898095.1 Palaemon carinicauda
AATTTGGCTTGTTTGCTAAATTTCATTACATGTACGCCAACATGAGAGGCAAGAAAATTAACTTCGTTAAGGGTGATGTATTACTGAAAGAATAAAAAGACTGCACTCATAACATTGTTTACAAGGTAGGCAATAGACACGCCCCACTAATAAGAAAATGTTGTTTGACAGCAATTATGAACCGCTGGTGAAGACTTAACCAACAGACTTCAGAGTAATTAAGAGAATATAAAAAAAAGGTTTAAGAACGATAAACAACGTCGTTGTTTACTGAGGTGTCTAGAACAGTCCTTCAACCCATTGAGGAGGAATCCTCCAAGGGTGGTTGGGTCCTTTGGGACGCAATAGAGGGTTGTCACTAGACTGCCTTCTGTATGAATGAAGTCAATTATTGTTGACAAATACGATTCCATGAATGAAATATTCCCTGAAATTTGAATGAAAAAATGGGATGTTGTGGGGAAGTGTGTATTAATATCATTCCATTGCTTTGACCACTATGTTATGTCGTCAAAATACTACGGTGGCATTTGAGAGTATCTTATTTGACGGTTATTATAAGATAAGAGAGACCCTGGTCTAGACTAAGATTTATACATGGAGTTTATTACTGGCAAATGAACATTCTTATAAATATATATAAATATATATATATATATATATATATATATATATATATATATATATATATATATGTATGTATGTATATATATATATATATATATATATATATATATATATATATATATATATATATATATATATATATATATACTGTATATACACGTACTATTATAATTATGTTGCAATTTAAATAGATCTCACTCATATCTGTTCTTAAATGTGCTAATACTGCATTAAGAGTTAAAAAAAAAGTTGGACATTTAATTGGTAGGACCAAAGATAAAGAATGAAAATAGAATGCAGAAAGCAATGCAGCTTCAGAAGCCTCACAGGGGATGGTACCACTACTGCTAAATAATAATAATAATAATAATAATAATAATAATAATAATAATAATAATAATAATAATAATAATAATAATAATAATAATAATAATAATAATAATGGTACTGGAAGGGAGAAAGGTTGGATTGGTGATCAAACAGAGGAAGACTGAGTTCTTACAGATTCAGAGTTGTGATCAAACGAACTGCCTTATCGAAGGAGTAATATTACACAGCTCAAACTCTTTCCAATGTGTAAATACCATCATTATCAGCAATGGATCACTAGTCACAAAATTCAATGAGAGAATATGGAAGCCAGGACAAGCAATGGACATGCTAAAAACAGTTTGGAGGTCAAATAGAATATTAGTTCACAACAAAATCAAAACATACATTCCACCTGTAAGATCGATATTAAGTTATGGGCACCAGTCGTGGTACAGATGTGAAATTTCTTTCCTTTGAGAATAAAGCATTGAGAACGATTTTGGGAATCAAATGGCAGCATCATATAACAAATGCTTATGGAGATGGATGGAGACTATTTTAAGAAGGGAAGATGATTTAGTCCAGAATATACCTGAATGGAAGACGTTGGGTAAGAGAGGACGTTGTAGACCAAGAGAAACGTGGCTGATAACAATGCGAAGGGCGATTGGATCTGAGAATTAGGTTGCACTCAGAGATGGCACAGGGAAGAGTCTTATGACGTGAATTCATTGAGGCCCTTTGCATCCCGTGGGTGCCAGAGGATTAAGATAAGAAGATAGGTCTCCATAAACTTGGTTCTGTGTAACATGGATTGTCTATGCGTTTATGAACTCCATTAACTATCACAAAATCTTGAGCACAAAAATGCAGGGCATCATACTGTACATGATGAATAAAAGAAACATGAAACGATTACATAGTTACTTCAATATTGCCATTATTTTCGACGGGGCATGTACGCTAACAATCAAAGCCATATTCATAATAATAGTAAACATTGTAATTATTGAACAGAGTACCTAATTATCTTTGGAAATTGTTCGACAAGTCTATGGAAATTAGTAACTTCACCCATCGTGCAAATACTTGATCATATCAAATGGTTGATAGCGAGAAATAAAGACTATCATATTGACAATAATAATTAAAATAACAGCAGCAGTCTACTATGATAATAGAAATTTTAATATTATGAAAACTCAAGATAGCATTTCCATACAACATAGTACACAAAAAAACAAAAGTCTGATTATGATTAATCATTTACAATTGAATTCTGAAAAGAATTAACAAAATATGTACAGTATCTATCAGTCACAATCATTAGAAATAAAGTTTTATAATTCTAAAAGCTCGAATATATACAAATTAATTTTAACACAATTATATCTATTTTTATTTTTATTTTGGAAAGACTCTTTATTACAGCTTGAATGGTTGATTACCTAAACTACAAAATATTTTTTTTTAAATATACCCGATAGCAAACCGTAAACATATATTCAAAGAAAACAAAACAATAAATTGAACAATTATAACCAACACTAAATGTGTACAA
>NC_090759.1:59387575-59397575 GCF_036898095.1 Palaemon carinicauda
ATACCCACTTTGGATTAGTCTCGCCGTTTGAAAAATATGCCTATTCATTATGTAATTCAAAAGATGAACTTGAAGGTTTCCTAGATATATAATATTTATAATATGTTGTAAAGGATTCTAATGGATTTATGGATTTGGGCTACAGAGCCAGATGTTGGGGCCCCTGGGGTCATTCACCACCCAAGAGAATCTAAGGTAAAACCCTAGAGTTACATAATGAGGTAAAAGTCAAAAGAGGTTGGACAGAAAGAAGGGAGAAAGGAGCAAGAATAGAGATAAACTACAAGGACAAAAAGTAAGTGCAATTAAGGACAGAAGGAAAGATGCAAAGACCCACCAATAAATATTACCAACAGGTTTAAGGTTTAAAGGCCGCATATGAATGGAAGAGCAAGAGGCAGTAACAATGTCCTAACTAGCAGGAAAATGCCCTAGAGACTGACCATATATATATATAATTAACCACCAAGCCCACCCCCAAGCTAGAACCAGGGAGGGCCAGGCAATGGCTTTAGCAGGTGAGGTTGCAGAAACTACAAGAAACCAACGAGCTCGAGCTTTATTACTCGACCCCAGTCCGGCAGACCGCCAGACAGGGACGTTTTCTATAGGCCACCACAACCACTCTCTGTAATGAATGTGGGTTCGAGTTTGGCCTCCAAGGAGGCTTTCCTACAGTTTATTTCCTTGTTTTCTTTCCGCAGTGGGCTATTTTGCTTGTTAGAGCCCTTGGGCTTATAGCACCCTGCTTTTCCAACTGCGGTTGTTGCTTAGGTAATAATAATAATAATAATAATAATAATAATAATAATAATAATAATAATAATAATAATAGACTCGGTGGCTAGTGATCCGCAGATACCACTCAAATAAAACAAACTTCTCAACTTCAAGAAAACGTGATTAGTTATAAACTAAATCACCTCATCCGATTTATATGTACTTGTGAACATTGCAACAGACCTTATGGGCCTATGCGAGTGCCAAAATGTTACAATAAGGCCTTGAAAGATACCAGAAGGAGAGACTAGAACGATGACGTAAAGTAATTTTGTACGACGTATGTGTGAGACGTCACTATGGTATATTGTTTGCTAACACGCAGCGCCCTCTAGTCTATACATATTTCATTTGAGATGGTACGCTGATTGCGCCATTTATATTCATACCGTCGGGATTTCAAGCGATACTCATTAAATTCCTTTTTTCTCTCAAAAATATAAACAAAAACACACACAAAGAAATATACACCATATCTACATATCGCTGATTCTCATTCCCATACACCTCTCTCTCTCTCTCTCTCTCTCTCTCTCTCTCTCTCTCTCTCTCTCCTCTCTCTCTCTCTCTCTCTCTCTCTCGTTTACTTCTTGTATATACGACATTTATATGTCCAAAGCCCACCAAGAATATATCTTATCAATTCATATTTTATTACGAATAAGCGAAACCAGACTGTAGTTACTTATAAGGGCACTTAATAATATTCTTACGCACGGGTTGTTATACTTCAGAAATTATCTTTAATTACAAGGAAGTCTCCCTTGTTCCAAAGGACGTTAGGCGTAAATGATAGTGTAAAAGCATTATGACAAATCTTATAAGAGGAAAGCATACGGGCAATCAATACTGCACTTTCCTTTTTTATGCTTTTGAGAGAGAGAGAGAGAGAGAGAGAGAGAGAGAGAGAGAGAGAGAGAGAGAGAGAGAGAGATATAATTGCTTTATACAGTATGCAGAAGAGGTGCAATTAATTGAAAAAACTTGAGAGAGAGAGAGAGAGAGAGAGAGAGAGAGAGAGAGAGAGAGAGAGAGAGAGAGAGAGAGAGAGAGAGAATTGCTTTATACAGTATGCAGAAGAGGTGCAATTAATTGAAAAAACTTGCCTTCGTTAGAATGCATGCAAGCATACAGTAGTTACAGATACAGTCACACAATGAATAAATTTATACATAGAGTAGAGGCACAAGAAACTGATCAAGAAAGCGCATATAAACACAAAAAGAAAATAAGAAAATTACATAATCACTTATGGTTTCAAACATACACACTCAGAGAGAGAGAGAGAGAGAGAGAGAGAGAGAGAGAGAGAGAGAGAGAGAGAGAGAGAGAGAGAGAGAGAGAGAGAGCATTACACTGTACATGGAACAGTATATTCACCTTTCGTGGCCTAATAAGATATTGAGGTCATGAACACTATTCTATTGATCACATACCAGAACGTATCCGGGGGAAAGGGGTGAGGGAAGGGGAGGGGAAGATGGCACCTTCAATGGGAAGGGTGGGGGATAAGCCGGGGGAAGTGACATGGGGAAGGACACACGCAAACAAAACAAGTGACAAAATATTATACCCCAAAAAGGTTGCACTCTAAAAGGTTGTCCATAACGTGGTTAAATCTCTAAAGGTTGCAAGGGTTGCAATTGTGTCTCAAAACACACACTGCAACTTACTGCAACTAAAAAAGATTTTACGAATTAAAGCTCAAAATCAAAAGGTTGTATACCACTAAGGCTGAAGCTGTAAGGCAAATGAAAAATAAGCCGTAACCAGAGTTAAGGGTCAAATTTAGTACTGTCTGGCCAGTCAAAGAACCCAATAACTCTCTAGCAGTAGTATTTTAAAAGACTGTAAAGAATTGCAACTCGAAATGTTGTGCTAGAAATTTAGCGGCCTCTAAGGATTGCAGCCAAAACGTATATACCACAAAATGATATATGAATTGTAACTCCAAAAGATTGTAATCATGAGGGTTGTTAGCTAGGTAGGTTGTACTCAAATTTCCGGTACCTCATTAAGCTTCATGTCGAGAAGTTAAAATATAGAGAAAATATTGAACCTCATACGTTGTACACCGTCGGGTTCGAGCTTAAGATACTGTACTTCCACAAGTTGTACACCTAACGACTGTACTTCAAAATTCTATAAATGGAATGGCTATTTAACAGAAATTTTTTTTTTTACATCATATGTTTCAGCCTAAAGGTTTATAATCTAAAAAAAACTGATCTTCAAAATGGTTAGAAGGTTGTGGTTCAAGTGATGGAATTCAAAACTTTACTGTACAAGATGTTGTACAGTACCTGTGATGTACCCAGAGTTGTACTACCCTGTTATATATATATAAATATAAATATATATATATATATATATATATATATATATATATATATATATATATATATATATATATATATATAAACTTTTCATCATAAAATATTGTTTCTGAACACTTTCCTTAAACGCCTACAGAGCAGAGATGTCTTACAATTAAATTTGCATTTAGATTTTATTGGGAAACTAAAAATAACGAATAATACACTATCCTTAACTTTCACATAAATCAACGGTTAAAACAATCTTCATTACCGTAATATGTCATGAAGACGGGAAAAAATTATTTAAAAATAAACACAAATAACAGATGAATAAAAAAAGACAAGATATTAATATGAGAATTTTAATTCATTAGAATTTTGAATTAGAAACCATCATTCATATATTTAGTACACTAACATGGAAAACTACAAAAATAGTAACAAGACTAATAATTCTCAGTGTACCTAAAAATGACAATCAATCTTATCACCGGCATTGCCTACAGAACAATAGAGCCACACACCCACATCAATATTACCGAAGCATTAAATACCTCGTAATCTCTTCATATAGGTTTATTAGAAAATAACAACCGAACAACCCCTCCCATCAAAATTTCATATTTTGGTTTCCACCTAACAGGGTCCTTGCACCAAAAAAAAAAAAAAAAAAAAGGTTCTTGCCTTAAAATTTACTCCAGATCAGAAGAAAAATAACATCAATTTCTTAGACGCTTTGATTCGTAAATATGGAAACAAATTAAATTTTTCCATATTCAGAAAACATAACGATATGTAACCTCCTGCAATGTAAGAAATTATAACTTATAATACCTACGTCAGAAAAATATTTTGCATTTGTTAATTTTTTTATTTTTAACACTGAAGGTTCTGGACACATTTATCACGTATAGATTCTCTTACCACACCCCCTACATAGCTTATAAGCTTAATATTTATATACTTTAGTGCGATTAAATGCAGAACTGTTATTCCATTGTTGCATACTGGGTGAAGGACAAAACGATTCCATATGGCCGTTTACCAAAAAACAAAAAAATAATAATGGATTGGTCACGCAAGAAACCAACATCAAATACTATATAAAATCCCATTTTGTTTGAAGTACCACTTAAGAAGAGAAAGCTTTCGCTGTTTATTCATAGGATATATATATATATATATATATATATATATATATATATATATATATATATATATATATATATATATATATATATATATATATATATATATATATATATATATATATATATATATATATATATATATATATATATATATATATATATATATATATAATCATTCACAGCATGCACATATTCATCCCGGAAAAATAAGAAAATGAACAAAGAAATAAAAATCAATAAACAAAAATTTAATAAATGCAATAATAAACAGCTACAAATTTTCTCTCTCGAACAAGATGAGGTCATTAAGAAAGAAAGGATGAGCTATTATTGCCTAAGGCTTACTGCCGCAGTTGGCAAATTTCAAAATCGATGTAATCCAAGGTAGTAATTGTTCAACGTACAACGAAGGTTATTATCTTTTTATTTCCTAAACTGCGACTTTTATTTTACTTTTTATTGCGTTAGATGAAAGGCGGGTAAAGGCGAGTTTCAATCCGTATGTTTACTTCTGCATAGACTGATATGCGAATGACATTATATCACTATTTTTCTTAAATGTCTCCAACTATATATTTTCTACCAGTGTAACTATTGGAATAGATAGACATTTAATGTAAATGTCAAAACTTTGCAATGTTCATAATGTCGTGAGAGAAACTTTTGAAATATATTGAGAAATGGTTATCTTAAATCTTTTAATTGCTAAATTATTAAAAAAATTATTCATACACATACTATCGTCATTGTTGAGCGGACTATCCTTCTTGGTAAGAATGTACAGTATATAGGTTATATTAAATTAATACTAAAATAAAGTAAATAACTGTTGCGATGAATTATGGTTGATGCGGAGTTGGTGCTGAAAGAGTCCGGAATGCCAAGATATATTTAAATGGTTAAAACCTTATAAAAGTTATTAACACGTCCCTGATTTATACACGATATCTCTTGAGATATTCACTCAGGAGGTTAGAACTCCTTGATACTTCTAAGGTAAAATTCTCTGGTAATATCACTCGCAGAAATATCCCAAGTAGAAAGCTGCCATTGAGGAACTTCCATCAGGACGACATGGCTCGAAACCCAAAAAAGATATAAAGATGGATCAGAATGTTTTAAGATGGTATGATCATGTGAAGAAATTTGAAGACAAAGCTGGTGAAGTGTCTTATTCGGGAGAGTTTCGAGGGAAGGGGAGAGGAAGACCTGAAAGGGAAGTATGTGTGTGTGGGCAAGACATGTGTAGGCATATGTGTAGACTTACGACGTGCTACAGATGAGCATCTTGTATATGAAGTAGCTGATATTGCTGAAGTTTTCTGCACAGACAGGCCATTTACATTGAGAAGATGATGTATAAAAGTGACATTGTCCATTAGTTTTTTTTTTCTCTCACTGGATGCAGCAATTACGAAAATAACTTGATATACCTTAGTATTGGAATGATACTGCAAGTGCATAATACCAGTGCAGTTACGTCCTACAAAGAAGCAAAATCAATATCCTACAAAATAGGTGAATACTTTAAAGATTAAAAATACATACTTACAATGCATCCGTTTTAAACCTTGATAACTAAGTTACCATAACAAATCATTTTAAAAAGGCTAAACAATCTAAACTTAAAAATGACAGGTGAATTAGAGCATGCACCAAGGAAAATGTGGAAAAAATTAGATAACTAAAAAATCCATTATTAACATCTTACCCTCCAGGTACGTTCTGCGCTGTTTCCTTCTGCTTGAGTTTCAAGGAGTCGAGAGAATTTTGGCGTTGCAGCCCACTTTCCACATCGTTTTTTGAGGGCGCTGTCGTTCCATTCCCTGTGCCCCAGGCTTCTGGGACATTAGGGACGGAACGACGTCGCTCGAGCCTGGCCACCTCTATCTTCGGTACCATTTCGGAAGCTGCCATTGATTTGCTTCGCCACTGTTTCCTTTTACGTGGTTTTTCTTCTGATTTCTTATCTTTTCTCTTTTCCAAAGATTTCTTCGCTTTGGCTATCAGGACGTCAATTCTGCGTTCGTTCGAATTATCGGCCAAAGACGTCTTATTAGAGGTATCGTCGCCATTGGCCGTTTCCTGTTCCGTTTCAGGCGGACCTACAACCCCTTTTTCTTCCCGCCTTCGGGGACTTCCGGCCTTCACGCTTTCCTGCAAATCTTTATCTTTGTTCACAACAGCCGGCATCGTTGCTTTTCTTATTTTGATGTAGTAAAGGTTTTCTATAGTCACTTCATTATTTTTTCCCGAGAAATACGAGAACACTTCCGAACCAAAATCTAATATCTGGTATATTCTTTATCCTTTCTAAGTCCTGGCGATTTAATAAGTGTTATTGAGAATTTATCTCAGAAACTATCAGTAAAAGGGTAGAAACAAACAACATAAGAAATTTCTCGATTACATAAACGTCGAGTTTGTGTTTGCAGCTTGGTGAATCCATTACATTTAACAAAAATCAAAATAAACAGAAACAGACAAAGGTTGTAAAATAAATCACTATATATATATATATATATATATATATATATATATATATATATATATATATATATATATATATATATATATATATATATATATATATATATAAACACATATCTAAACGATTTTACTTTGAAGCATCAGTGTAAAATGAAAGATGAATTAATGTCACTAAAGATTAAAATGAACAAGGATTATGAGCAATTGCCATTTTTGTTTGTATACACATACAAATACAAACACACACACACACACACACATATATATATACATATATATATATATAATATATATATATACATATATATATATATATATATATATATATATATATATATATATATATATATATATATATATATACTATTCACCGTACTATGGTAGCACTTCTCACAATTATGGGACAAAAGTGGATTTTTTTTTCTCAATGTCCCTCTTTGCCTGACGAGGGATTCAGCCGACTTTGGCAGGTACTGCCAGAGTACCATAACCCACCTTCCTCCGTTATCCACCACAAATGAAGCTTCATATACTGACTCCCCTACTACTGCTACCTCAGCGGTCACCCCAAGGTAGCAGCAGGGCCTATCGGAACCGAGTCATAATCGTTCGCCATTCATTCCTATTTCTATCAGGATCTTTATCATCTCTCACATCTAACCTCCTGTCACCTATGGCTTTCTTCACTCCATCCGTCCAGCCAACCCTTAGCTTTCCTCTTGCACTTCTCCCATCAACTCTTGCATTCATCATCTTCAGCAGACGGCCACTTTCCATCCTCTCCATATGGCCAAACCACCTCAACACGTTCATATCAACTCAAGCTGCTCATTCATTTCTCACACCCGTTCTTACCTTCATATAATTTATACACGTATGTATATATATATATATATATATATATATATATATATATATTATATATATATATATTATATATATTATATACATATATATATATATTATATATATTATACATATATATTGTATATAATATATATATATATATATATATATATATATACACACTCATATATATATATATATATATATATATATATATATATATATATATATACACTCACATATATATACAGTATATATATATATATATATATATATATATATATATATATATATATATATATATATATATATATATATAGTATATGTATGCATGTATGTGTGCAAAACTGTAAATGCTCATAATTTTTCATTCGTTCATTATATTCTGATACTTCAAAGTATTATTCTATAACAAAAACAAAGTAAATCTTTCCCATTTCCATGTACACGATATTCGAGTCTGATATCTCTCTCTCTTTCTCTCTCTCTCTCTCTCTCTCTCTCTCTCTCTCTCTCTCTCTCTCTCTCTCTCTCTCTCTCTCTCTCTCTCTTCTTATCATTAAAAAGAAAAAAATAAAGACACAGGAAACTGTGGAAATAAATGAGGCTAGTTATTGCTAAACACTTGACATATTAACAAAAAAGAAAAGTTAGGTTTTGTTATGAGGGCATGTGACTCATAACAATGCATGCCAAATACAGGCGTCGTTTCGTAATAGACCAGCCGCAAATATAATTAAGCAAATTCATAATAATAATAATAATAATAATAATAATAATAATAATAATAATAATAATAATATGAATGACAATGTTGATAATGATAATAATATTAATAATAATAATAATAATAATAATAATAATAATAATATCTATGGTGATGATATGAAAGGCAATGTTAATAATAATAATAATAATAATAATAATAATAATAATAATAATAATATGAATGACAATGTTAATAATAATAATGAAAATAATAATAATAATATCTATATGATGATGATGATAATGATAACAGTAATAAATCAACAATCACTTTCTTTTAGATGATAACACTTTCTGAACATTAATTTTCTGACAAGAAAATATTTGCCCTTTTCCATCTACATAGCTTACATTAATCGAAAATAATACCTAATATTTAAAAACAATAAATAATTATAATAATAAACAAGTGTCTTGGGGGCAAAACGCACTTAAATATATATATATATATACATATATATATATATATATATATATATATATATATATATATATATATATATATATATATATACATATATATATATATATATATATATATATATATATATATATATATATATATATATATATATATATATTCTTTGAAAGCGGGAAAATTTGCCTCAAGATTAAAATTCAGAACCTCAGAACAGGCAATTGTCAATGACATTTTATGGACATAGGAAATTGTTCAAATAATCAAATTTTCTTTTAAAATCTCCAGTCTTTGCAGTATAAAAGATTAGCCCTTACTCGTTGCTATCGTTATGTTTCTCAGAGAACTTCAAATCAATCAATCAATCCTAAAACTAAATAAAGATAGTGAGAAAATTCCGAATGAGAAAGGAGCTAGACAGTGAGAGCCCATCACTCCCAATTTATTCAAAGCATGCCTAGAAGTAGTTTTTAAAGATTTAGATTGGGAAATACCTTAACAACAGGTTTTGTAGATTAAATACTATAGTTGTTTAGTGAAACCCGGGGAATTTGCAAACGCTGATCGAAGATGTGAATAGAGAAAGCAGATATGTAAGACTGAAAATGAATATGAGTAAAACTACCAATGTTCAAAGAAAATGCAGAGACAACAAATAGGGGGTATGGGCGAACCCTAAAGTCTCTAGAGACTGTTAATGAATATACATAATTAGGACAGACAGTAAGTTTATCCCCAGGACACGAGACAGAAACTAAAAGAAGGATAAGCATGGGATGGAGAGCACTTGGTAAACAAAATGAGATTATGAAATGTAAAATGCCACTATTTCTAAAAAGAAAAGAATTAAATCAGACGGTCCTACCAAGATTGACTTACGTATCAGAAACTTGGAGCCATAATAAAGCGTTAAAACGTAAGTTTGTTACAACTGAAAGAGTTATGGAAACAATAAGGATGGGAGTAATACTAGGAGACAGAAAAATAACAACATGGATATGAGGGAAAACTAAAGTAGAGAATATTCTAATATGTAAAAAAATGGGCATCGGCAGGACATATAATGAGAATGACAGATACTAGATGGACATTAAAAATAACAGAATGGGTCCTAGAGATTGCAAAAGAAGCAGGGGAAAGGAAAAGAAGGCGATGGTCAACAAGCTGAGAAAATTTGCAAGTGTGAACTGGCACAGAAAGACAATAAATAGACGCAAGTGGAAGGACAT
>NC_090759.1:59400075-59597575 GCF_036898095.1 Palaemon carinicauda
CAGATATGAAAAACTGCGTTTGCATTATTTTGACAAAGCATAAAAATAACTAAGTACAATTCAGAATTCCATTATGTAAAATATGATAAGAATGCGTTCAAGTTAAAAGCAGAAAAAATAAGTGATTAAACCTTTTCATATAGGTGGAGCTGGGGGAGAGTGACTGATCCCCGCACTTTAGTTTTGGGGTGTTTGAATGTGCGTGGATGTAGTACGATAGCGAGAAAAAGATGTGAGATTGGAAGTATGTTTAGGAATAGAGGGATGGATGTATTGGCCTTGTGTGAGACAAAGATAAAAGGGAAGGGTGAGGTGATGTTTGGTGAAATGTCTGGTAGAGTGTCTGGGATTGAAAGGGGAAGAGCGAGAGAGGGTGTGGCTTTATTGCTGAGTGAATGGATGACAGGTAAAGTAGTGGAATGGAAGGAGATATCATCTAGGTTAATGTGGGTAAGGGTTAGGTTGGGTAAAAAAAAACATGCTGCTTCCTCCGGCGCCTTAGATGACCGCGGAGGTAGCAGCAGTAGGGGATTTAGCGTTATGAAGCTTCATCTGTGGTGGATAACGGGGGAGGGTGGGCTGTGGCACCCTAGCAGTACCAGCCGAACTCGGTTGAGTTCCTTGTCAGGCTGGGAGGAACGTAGAGAGGAGAGGTGCCCTTTTTTGTTTCATTTGTTTGATGTCGGCTACCCCCCAAAATTAGGGGAAGTGCCTTGGTATATGTATGTATGTATGTATGTATATAGGTTGGAGATTGATTGATTGATTGAAAGTTTTCTGGCATCCTGACATCTAAGGTCATTGACGCCGATACCATTTACTGTATATGAAAATTAAAAGCAAATTCGATTAAAACCATAAAAAAAAAAAAAAAATTAAGAAGTCCTTACAATAGTTAAATAGTTTTCAGAAGACCTGCTTCTGAAATAAATCTAAAAATTCCGCTCGCATAGTAAGACACATCATGTCCAAGAATCTTGGCAAGGATAAACCTGCCATCCTCACCTCGAGCCTCAAACAGATATCTATTTCTTAAGTTAGTAAAATTAGGGCATTCGGTCAACAAATGCCTCACTGTTAAAGGTACTAAGCAGTCCTCGCAATACGGTTGGTGTTGGCCCTTCAGCAGAAACTCGTGTGTCAACCGTGTGTGACCAATACGGAGACGACAAAGAGTCGTCTCCCATTTTCGGGGAATCATGTTATACCTCCAAGGTGATATGATATTTGTTACTTCCCTCATTTTATTGCCATCTTGACTATCCCAGTGCTGTTGCCATTTATCACATACCAATTTCTTGATGTAAGGTAGGAAATCGTTACATGGAATGGGATACCTCCTTGGTAGCAACTCGGATGCCGCATTCTTCGCCAGTAAATCTGCCTTCTCATTCCCAGACACACCTACATGTGCTGGAACCCAACAAAATCGAACAGTTATACCTTTCCGTCCAATAATAAAAAGCCATTCTAAAATCTTTAAAACTAGAGGGTTACTAGAATTAAAAACTTCTAAAGCTTGAAGAACACTCCTTGCATCACTAAAAATTGTAAAATTACCCTCCTTTTCCAAAGCTATTTTCTCAATAGCGGTTAATATGCCATACAGTTCGGCAGTAAATATGGAAGCTGTTAGAGGAAGTGCACCTCTACAATTAAAATCATTACTATGTACTCCAAATCCAACGCCAGCATCAGATTTGGAGCCATCAGTATATATAAAAGTCGATCCCCTATGTTCTTCGACATGTTCCATAAAAAGAGACCTGGATTCTAAGTCAGTCAAATTCTTCTTAACTCCAATAAAGTATCTACAAAAAGATATGTCAGGTAATTTCCATGGAGGCGTTGATGATACCTTGAATGGAAGCACCTTATTTCTAATCATATCCAGATTGTTTAATAATTGGTTAACCCGAAACCCAAAGGGTTGAGGAGATTTTGGGTGCAACTCAAAGTAGGTTGAGTTCCTTACAAGGCTTGCAGTTTGAAAGGCTGAAGAATTGGGTAGTCTTTGCAATCTAAACCAATACCGAATAATAGAGGACATTCGGTAAAGGTCCAGAGGCAACTCCCCAGCATCAACAAGGAGACTTGTGATAGGGGAGGTTCTAAAGGCTCCTGTGGACAATCTAATGCTAGCATGATGTATTGAATCTAGTATTTTTAACCGGCTTGGGGTTGCTGAGGAGTATATTTCGCATCCATAACTAATTTTGGAAAATATCAAGGCCTTGTATAATTTTAAAATTGTATTGCGGTCTGCCCCCCATGATGTATGGGACAAGACTTTTAAAAGATTCATAGCTTCAACACATTTAGCTTTTAATGTTTTTAAGTGAGAAACCCATGTAAGCCTACAATCAAATATCAACCCTAAAAATTTGGCTTCACTTGCACATGGGATCCGTTGACCTTTGATGTATATATCCGGGTCTGGATGTACTCCCCGTATACGACAGAAATGGACAATTGTAGTTTTACTTGTTGAGAACTTAAATCCATTCATATCGGCCCAATGGATAATTTTATCAATAGAGAGTTGGATTTTTCTCTCAACCATTGCCATTCTGGCTCCAGCAAATGATATGGAGAGATCATCCACAAATAATGTTGCAAGAACATCCCGGGGAATGACTGAGGATATCCCATTAATTGCTAGTGCAAAAAGGGTTACACTCAGCACACTCCCCTGAGGAACTCCTTCTTCCTGGCATTTACTCTGTGATAGAGCTTCCCCAACTCTCACTTGGAAAACTCTATGTGAAAGAAATGACTGGATGAATAGTGGTAGCTCACCTCTCAATCCGCACTCATGGATTCTTTTAAGTATACCGTATCTCCATGTGGTATCATATGCCTTTTCAAGATCAAAAAAAACTGTAACATGGTGCTGTTTGGAAGCAAAGGCTTCACAAATGGAGGACTCAAGTTGTATCAGCACATCAGTCGTTGAGTGCATTTTCCTGAATCCACATTGAATGGGTGATAAAATATTCTTCTTTTCAAGGTACCAAATCAGTCTTGCATTGACCATCTTCTCCATGATTTTACATAAACAAAATGTCAATGCAATAGGTCGGTAGTTTGCTGCTAAAAACTTGTCCTTACCGGGTTTTAAAAAGGCTAAAATAATGGCTAGTTCCCAAACACTTGGATAACTATGATCATGCCATATTCTATTAAAAATGCTTAAAATAAATAACTTTGTATTATAAGGTACATGTTTAATCATTGCATATGGAATTCCATCGGGTCCAGGGGCTGTATCGTTACAAGTAGCAAGAGCAGAATCAAATTCTCTTTCAGTAAAAGGAGAATTGTATGACTCTTGCTTTCTTGTTGCGAAGTTTAAAACTTTCTTTTCTTCATTGCTCCTATACTGGTGACTAGGAGCTGCTTGACACTTGCACGATACATTTGAGAAATGGTCAGCCAGGGCATTGCTAACTTCGGTTGCTCCAGTCATATACTGGCCATTTATCTTTAACACTGGTGGTGGGTTTGGGGTGAATTTTCCTGCTATCTTTTTTACTTTCCTCCACACAGATGATGTTGGTGTTCTACTGTTAATGGAGGAAACAAAGGACATCCAAGACTGGCGCCTAGCTTCTTTCATGGCACGGCGGAACTGTGCTCTACATTTCTTGTAAATGACTAAATTCTCCTCATTACGGTGCATGCGCAATCGAGTTAAAGACTTTCTTGTGGCTCTGTGCAGGGCAGTTAGTTCTGACGACCACCAGGGGACTGGTCGTCGTCTGAATATCCCAGTTGTTTTGGGAATGGAATTCACTCCTGCTGTGTGAAGAGTTCCATTAAGTAAGTCTATGGCATCATCAACACTTTCAAACTGTTCTGCATTTCCTTCAATTTCACTTAACTCCCGAAATCTATTCCAGTCCGCCTTATCAAGATTCCATCGAGGTGATCTTTGTAAAGGTGGACCATTGTTGGTGTTTATAATGATTGGTGCATGATCACTAGTATGCCAATCATCTAATGTTCTCCAATTAAAATCGAGAAGACAGTTAGAGCTTGCAACTGATAGGTCAATGCAGGACAAGGTACCTGTCTGTACATGAAAATGTGTGGGCTCTCCTGTATTGAGGAGTCCGACATCTTCATTCTCCAAAATTGACGATATAATATTACCCCTTGCATTTGCTAAAACATCACCCCATAAAGGATGTCTACTATTAAGGTCTCCTAGTAAGATAAAGGGTTGTGGGAGTTGTTTAATCACCTCTACTATATTATCATATGAGATGTTATCATTTGGAGGCAAGTAAAGAGAACAGATTGTGTATTTTCTCCCTATATCAATCTGTACAGCCACTGCCTGCAGAGGGGTACAGATAGACAAAGATATTTGGGGAACATCTCGACGAATGTATATAAGACTTCCCCCATGGCTCCCTGCTCGTTGATCATATGGTGTCCTATAGCTAACATACTCTCGAGGACAAGGAGTATTAGCATCGAGCTTGCTTTCTTGTAGACATACTGTTATAGGGGAGTGCTCACGTATGAGGAGCTTAAGTTGTTCATATTTCGCCCTTAAACCCTGGCAATTCCATTGCAGAATGGAGGAAAAAACTGTTTTATTTTTTGGAAGACACCTTAGATGAAGTCTTCCCAATGGCACTATTTGATCTAACAATGTTTCCCGGAGGTAACTCTAGAGAGGATCTTGATATAGTGGGTTTTGTGTTTCTCTTTTTCTTTGTGTCCTTTTGATCTAATTGTTGAGGAGGATGGTGGACCTCAACTTGAATTTCTGATTGGTTCAATTTACCTTCTAGTTGTTCAGAAACATCAGCAGACAAGATATCATATTTATTGGAAGTCGTGACTTTAATGTTTCTTATGGTAGGAGGAGAGAGGGAGGGAGGTCTCTCTCTTTTTCGATTAAAAGGTTGTGATCTGTCAGGTTTTTGCACCTTCCCCACTACGGGTTCACCAGGTAAATTGGTTTCGAGTGCAACCTCCATCAGATCAGGCAAGGAAACGGCCTGTGAGAGGTTTGTACTTTTGTTTAAAATCGGAGTAGTTGGCTTTTGAATAATTTTCAGATCTTTAAGTATCCGTTTTGATTTTTCTACAATTTCTGGATATAGATTTTCGATGGGACTTTCAACCTCTTTAACTACTTTCATTTGTTTCTTTATCTTAGAAGTAGAGATATAATTTTCCTCTGTGTGGTTTGACAAGTTTTTCTTCAGAACCATTGAAAAAGGTTGCCCTGGTCTTATTTGCTTTTCAAGAGCTCTTTTACGAGCCTCTTTAAAAGTAACCCTTTCCATGGTCCTAATGGCCTGGATTTCTTTTTCAAAAATAAACTTTACACAGCTTTTAGATGTAGCTGGGTGTGCTTCCCCACAATGTATGCAATTAGGGTTTTCTATGCATACTCCATGACTACTTTTTCCACAGTTGGCACAAACAGCTGGCTTATTGTTTAGTTTTTCTTTACATTTCTGGCTTAAATGGCCATACATTTGGCAATGATAACATCGCAATGGTGACGGGATATATGGTTTTACCTTCAAAGATAGCCATCCAGCTTTTATAACATTTGGTAATCGGCATTGATCAAATGTTATAATCAGAGTAGCAAGAGGGATACGTTGTTCTCCAACTCTCTTTCTCATTCTGACTACTTTAACTACTCCTTGACTTTTCAGTTCATCCTCTATTTCTTTCTCCTCTATATCCAACAATTCTGGAGCATATATCACACCTCTACTCTGGTTGAAAGTAGGGTGTGAAACGCATTTTACGCTATGACCATTCAATGTTGTAAGTGTTTTTAACCTTTCACCTTGTAATGGGGACAGTGTCTCTATCAAGAGACTTCCATTTCCCTGGGGTAAAATTTTTGGCTGCCCTCCACATAAATTAACTATTTCTCTATTAGCTTTAAAAACATTTATACGCTCATTTCTTCCGTTTTCAAATTCCAAGATAAAAAATTTTTCATAATTCACTACTTCATAGTGACCAGGTAATACTTCTACTTTTCTATATCTTTCTGTACTGTCATCATTTTTCACTCTCTCTCTCTTCTTCTCTAGCGTTTTATTATTCACATGACGTGAATAAGGTTCTAACGTTACAATGTTAGAACCCGAGTTGGAGCTGTCTGTACCGAGGTCCATGTTTGTATTTTCCAGGTCGTCAACAGAGGTGTTGGGTTTTTTTGAAAAAGCAAGCCGGGTTATCCACCTCTTATCGGAGGATGTCAGTCCTCCTATCCCATGTGGCCCAACACGAGAAGAGGCTTCAGCGGGGACCAGTCCTCTATTAGAGAGGGGCTGCCTCTCTTAAGGTGGGCGTACACTGGTCAGTGGGGGTAGTTAGCCCCTCCCACCGTCGACTCCAATGCCTGGCGTCACCCATTACCCGCAAATATGGGTGACTTAAGACCGGATCACTGGAGCCCGACTCTTAACAGACTTGGTCTGCACCCAATGGGGTCTGCCAGAGGGTGATGGCATCTAAATTGGCACAGGTTGAGATGGAATGCAGTCCATCCCACACTGTGCCAAATCCAAAGCAGCATCCAAAGTAAAATCGAACATGCCAAAGTCGTCAACAATATCGAGCCCAAAAGGAAGAGATGGGAGAAAAAAAGAAATAATCAAAAGTAAAAGAGAAAGTGCTGACTGATTTAGTTGAATCGACAGCTGGGCACCGAGGTCCAATGGGAAATAGTTCCCACTGTTCATTAGAGCCCAGCTGCTAATCCCTAAGCCCCCCATCCTCGTCAAGGCTTCAGCATCTGGGGGGTATAGGTTGGAGAATAAATAATACTGTCATATGCCACATGCTACCCAAGCAATAAATCATATACATGTGAATGTCATATTACATATAATGTATCTCTCTCTCTCTCTCTCTCTCTCTCTCTCTCTCTCTCTCTCTCTCTCTCTCTCTCTCTCTCTCTCTCTCTCTCTCTCTCTCTTTAGACTAAATAATAATAAACTAACCTCTTTTCCTCCACCACTTTATCCAAAATCCTAGTTTAATAAATTAAAAAACAAAATTGAATGATAAATGTAAAGCAAAACACTATAAACGCCCAATTCCAACTTTTGTGTATGGCAGTAAACAATTACTACACTTGTTACAAATGACAGTAAGTGGAATGCAGCGGGTATATTGTTACATTATACCTTCTCTGTTTTATGAAAAGGTAAACCAAATTGTACAAAACCACCCTGAAGAATTGGGAGAATAAAAGTCAATACCTTCTAGGATTTTTAATCAAGCAGCGCAGAGCTAAAAAACTATAAAATTATCGTGCATTGGCAACACGGATGAAACACCCCTAGACTTCGATAACCAATTAAAACAGACATTAAATAAAACGCGAAAAGTATTTATTTAATAAAAATTACACATCTTTAATTGGTGAAATCAAAATAACTCAAATAATAATTGTCTCTTTTAGCAAGAGAAAAAAAAATTCAAGCCTTCAGTAGTTTGCCTTATTCAGCTGATTTGGAAAGCACAGACAGTAGTCTTGATTATCTTATGAACGTAAACAATAAAAAGGATGCAGTTTTCCAGTTATCCTAAAAACTAACTTTAGCCCAATTTGCCTTGAGATGTTCTCCTTGATCTTTACACAAAACTAAGATATTTATTAATGATTATATATATATATATATATATATATATATATATATATATATATATATATATATATATATATATATATATATATATATATATATATATATACATATATATAGGCCTATATACATACATATATATATATATATATATATATATATATATATATATATATATATATAATATATACATTATATATATATATATATATATATATATATATATATATATATATATATATATATATATATGTGTGTGTGTGTGTGTGTGTGTGTATTACTTTGTGTTCTTAAATGGATATCCACGATATAACAATATATCAGATGTTCTTCAATAATTTTAATTACACACAAAATTAATATTTTAACAAAACAATATATAACATATTACACAATATGCTTACTACCTTAGAATCATAAGGGACAGCAATTTCCATCACTTTACGTAGACATATTGGTAATTTTCTCTGATCCCTCTTCTCAATTCTCTGCATTGAGATTCAATAAGATTTAAGAATTCGGACCAGAAGGGGGCGGCACTGGGGCCTGGGAGGCCATTCCGCATCCATAAGCTACAGGGTGAAAACATACAGTCGCAGTATGAAAGAAAAGAAATTGGACAAGAAGGTGGAAGAAAGGAAGTGGGAACGGAGGTATAGCAGAAGATTAAAAAGTTAGTACAACTATGCCTGGCAATCTGTTGGACTGGGGTTCGAGTCATGCTCAAGCTCGATAGTTTCTTGTAGTGTGTGCAACCTCACCATCCTTGTGAGCTAAGGCTGGGGTGAAGGGTTTTGGGGGAGCCTAGAGGTCTATCTGCCGAGTCATCAGCAGCCGTTGTCTGGCCCTCCCTGGTCATACCTTGAGTAGAGAGGGGGCTTGGGAGCTCATCGTATATATATATATATATATATATATATATATATATATATATATATATATATATATATATATATATATATATATATATATATATATGGCCAGTTTCTATGGTTACTATCCTACTAACTATGGCATTGCCACTATCATTCACTAGCGGCCTTAAAAGCATTAAAGAACACCGGAAAGAAGAGTACGGACTATTGCTATTTGCCAATTTTATAAGTTCTCCTCTTGCTTATCAACATTTATAAATGCCTCTACTTCCATTGTTATTGTTATTGCGTGATTGCCTAGCCTATTCCAGGAAAAATGTTTCGATGATAAGCGATCTACGCTCTTTTATTTATGCGGAATGATGGTATCAGATCCAATTGCCACCCAGGAAGTTTATGAGCGTTACCAGGAGCGGGGGAGTGGGGGGGGGGGGGGGGAGACTCGAAGGGGTTGATGTAAGTTTATCAAGAAAATCATTCGAATTAAGAAAATCGTACTATAAGAAATGTAACTGATTCAATCAGAAACCCAATTCGGCAAAGCTTTAGATAAATAAAAGATATAGAAACTTTTGTTCCAACCATGAGAATAAATTCCTAATTACTCGTAGGAGTTTCAACTATTTTCAAATATAACTATCACTCACACACAATACATACATATATATATATATATATATATATATATATATATATATATATATATATATATGTATATATGTGTGTGTGTGTGTGTTTTATATATATATATATATATATATATATATATATATATATATATATATATATATATATATATATATGAACAATTCATTTTCAAATAAATATAAGTAGCCTTTTTTTTGCATATTCTTAATTGTACTATATATGAAACTTTATAAAGATAGGCAGCTTGCAATGTGCTCATGCGAGAAAAGAATAAATGTAGACAAAGAATATTCTTTTCAAAATAATAAGCAGGTAACCTCATACCCTTATCTTGACCAGCCATGATGGATAAGAAGAATGGGCTAAAGCGCTCAAAAGGAGGATTATGTTGGAAAATGGGAAACAAAAGCAAGGGAGAAACCCAAAGCAACACGGAAGTGAGAAAGTCATTAAACAGTAATCTGAAGATTGTTGACTTTCTCGTGATAGTTATAAGATGTCAACAATATTCCTATCATAATTATAACTACCTTTTAGGATGTTATTACAACACCATGTATATTAATTTTAAATATAACTATCATAATAATTAGAAGAATATTAGAGTAAAGAAGTAAATTTTCGGTAATTTATATCATAAACGTAAAAAGTTGAAATGCAAATTATGTAAAACCCAATGAATAAATAAACAAAGCAAAAAGTTAGAAAGTGCCAAATATCTAATATATCTGCCTACTCCTTTCACTTATTACTATGTCTCCATCCCCATTTTTATAATTCTAACCACACATTATCATCTATTTAGTTAAACTGAATACTAAAATAAAATCAAGATATTCAAATGCAGAGCGCAGACACCGTAGATATTTGTAAAGTATTGATGAATTGTGAGACTATAAAATAATCCAGATGTCTCCGGAAATTTTTCTTCAGTAATATTCTTCCTAAAATATTAATAATCAGTTTTATTCTTTATATGTATATGTATATATATATATATATATATATATATATATATATATATATATATATATATATATATATATATATACACACACACACACACATACATGAATCATCTATCGGAGCGATTTTTGGCCTGTCTCAATGCAAGTTTTCAAGGTTTTAGACGGTCTCTTTATTGAGAGTATGAAAAGTTCGAATTATGATAAGATCTGACGAATCCGTCAAATAAGAATGATTGATTTAAATAAAATTTGCTCGGCATTACATTCTAGAATTGTCAAAGGATGAAAAGATGAACATTTGGGACTAAGAAAGAGAAATGGGTTCAGATGGCGTATTTCATGTTGGAAGAAGATGAAACATGAACGGAGAGTCATGGTGATGATTATGAATATCAGGGGTAATTGGATTAGAGTGATGAGGAGGGAGGATGATGAGGAAGGAGGAGGAGGATGAGGGAGGAGGATGAGGAGGAGTAATTGGAAGAGGATGATGAGGAGAGAGGAAAAAACTATGAGTAGAACTTAATCAAGGAGATTTTGACAATATGGAGATTGAAATCGTCCTGACGATGAATGAGACAGAAAAGCAGGGCGTTTATTATGACGACGGTGATAACAAAGAGTAGAGGGAAGAGGATGATAATGAGGGAGAGGAGCTGGAGAAGGATAAGGAAAAATTAACAGTATAGAGATTATTCAAGGAGATTTTGATCTAGGGGAATTTGAAATCGACATGATGGATGAGACAGAGGAAGGGGATGTTGATTATGACGACAGTGATGACGAAGAGAATGAGGAAGGATTATGATAATGAGGAGGAGGAAAATGAACAGAATAGAGTTCATTATAGGAGATTGGAGGTGAAGGAGGAGAAGGATGAGTTGGAGGTGGAGGTGGAGGAGGGTGAATTGGAGGTAGAGGAGGGGGAGTTGGAGGAGGAGGAGGGGGAGAAGGAGGAGGAGGGAGAGGAGGAGGATGGGGGGAGGAGGAGGATGGGGGGAGGAGGAGGATGAGGGGAGGAGGAGGAGGGGGAATTGGAGGAGAAGATGGGAGAGTTGGAGGAAGATTAGAAGAAAGAAGACATAAGGGAGTTTGAAATGGTTTAGTCAATGGATGAGATAGAGGAAGGGGATGTTAATTACAACAAATGATGACGAAGAGGAGGAGGAGGAGAAGGAAGATGATGATGGGGAGGAAGAGGAAAAAATTAACATAGCAGAAGTTAATTCAGGGTGATTTTGACCTTAAGGAGTTTGAAATCGTCTTGCCGATGGATGAGACAGAGGAGGGAGATGTTGATTATGAAGAAGGTGATGACGAAGAAAAGGAGAGAGGTATGATGAGGATAAGGATTGGGGGGAGCTTGAGAAGGAGGAAGAGGAGGATGATGATTAGGAGGAGGAGGGGAAGTTGGAGAAGGAAGATGATTAGAAAGATAAAAAATTAAGAGAATAGAGGTTATTTAAGGTGGTTTTGACCTTGGGGAGTTTTAAATTGCCTGCTCGATAGAGGAGATAGATAAGACTTAATTATGACAATGGTGATATATATATATATATATATATATATATATATATATATATATATATATATATATATATATATAGCTAAATAAATTTCCTTTTCACCTATGTATAGTTTTACATTTGTTCCGGCATCATAATACAAACAAACTCTTTATTAGGGAATATGCTTTTAGAAGGACTGAAACTAGCCATGAGACTTTAGCGAGGTTCAAATACCTTAACCGATAGTTAGCAGTCACACACACACACACCTATGTTTTATCGTCACTTTTTACTTTTGGCTTGGTGAGAGTATACGTTCGTCTCTCCCTCCACCCAATTTTTTTAAATGGCCTTTTGACTTTTTTTCTTGTGTTTCTTGTATAAATATTACATATACTTATGTATTTATATATATTTATATATATAAATATATATATATATATATATATATATATATATATATATATATATATATATATATAACGGATTTTGAGCGAAGCGAAAAATCTATTTTTGGGTGAGATAGCCATGGCGTCCTGATGGAAGGTTCCTGTTTGGTAGCTTCCTTGGGTATAAGACTACTAAGATATTCCCAGAGAATTTAACCACAGGTTATCACAGAATTCTAACTTCTGGAGCGAGTATCTCAAAGGTTTCCCTTTAAGACATCGTAATACAACAGGGGACACGCATGTCTGGTCGTGCCACATAGCTATCTCCACCCCGAACAGAGTTAACGCTTCGGTGTGTAAGGGCTGAGAATAGCTGGGAGCCGTTCCACAGCTAATCTCACTCGTGGCTACTACTGATACTCGAGACGTAAACAAACGGACGCCATTGCTCTAATGACGTCACGCGCGTCTTTATCCTGGCGCCAGTTGCTGCCCATCACCATGATACAATTGTGTAGGGTGGGAGCAAACTGAACGAAGTAGTAGGGAGGGTCCATCAGGACGCCATGGCTATCTCACCCAAAAATAGATTTTTCGCTTCGCTCAAAATCCGTTTTTTGGGCTCAAGCCATGGCGTCCTGATGGAAGAGTACCAGAGAATCAATGTATCGTGGTAGATTTTCCCCCAGAGTTAAGTGCCTAGGCATTGACAAAACAGCAAAGTAATCTTAGGTAAGAACCATAGGAACGAAATATCCTGCCCCCCATTGGTAGGAAGTTCCCATGGGCTATGCCGACGTCAAAGTGGTATTGAAGGGCTATTCATCTTGACAGAAGAACTTTTAAGAGCTTAGAGATGAAGCAGAATGTTTGATATTTGTATAGGAACATTCTGAAGTAGGCCAGTGGTGGTTGGGCACTGTGTGTAGAGTTCATCTCCTGATTATCAGAAGTAAGTATTCGTGTAGGAACCTTACTGAGGCAAGGTGAATATAATTTAGGAATGGACATCTTAAATTCTTCATGACCATAAGAAAGGAGGAGTAAATAAAACTATGACAGTATGTATTTCATAGTAAGTAGGAGCTGAAAGAGACGCATAAGTAATAAAATAGAAATTTTATTTCACAATGCAGAAATTAAATAATTTACAGCAAAAGTAAAGTTCATTTACAGTAACAATAATGTACATAGAAATAAAGGCTTGCTCTTGAATCTGAAAGGGAATTTCAGGATTAGTAGGTACTCGTTCTCGAGGAACGCAAGTCTTTAAATAACACATCATGCTCAAGGCATGCGGCACTTGTGTAACACTATGACATTTCACCTGGGATAAGAACAGTTATAAAAGCACTAAGTGTTTTTAGACATCACTATGAATCACTCGAGGGTCAACATAGGCACCCGAAGAGTTAGAGTCCCAAGTAACTCACTGTTCTACGCAGAGTTAGGTGCAGGTTTCATAACACTACCTGCGGCTACCACAAAATGTTTGATTTCGTGCACTTGTTTCGCATAATGTTTAAAGAAAACTCGCGAGGACTTCCAGCCCGTAAAGTTTTTAAGGCTCTCAAAGTCCATGCTCTGAAAGAAGTTCAGAGAAGATGCCACTTTTCTAGGATCATGACCAGCGGGTGTACTGTTCGGATCCGCTCTGCGAATGAAGTAGGTGATTTTCGCTCTTAATTGTTTCAGTGACAGGTCGCTGCCCGATGTTTCTCCTTTGAAGAGTTGGCCTCCACCAAAGTTTGAAGTTCTGCGAAGATAGACCTTGAGGCTCTCTACTGGACATAGAGAGACATCCTCCTTCAGGGGGCATATTCTCCAAGGGCCCCATCTTTTGGTGGGTAATTCATTTTTGGCGAGAAACGTCGGATCAGGGGAGAGGGTCACTTCTCCTGAATCAGCAAACAGGATGTGTCCCTCTTCTCTTGATAATGCCACTATTTCGCTGACTCGAGCTCCCGAGGCGAGAGCAAATAAAAATATAACTTTCTGAGTCAGATCCTTGAGGGGGCATGAATCATTGTCCAAGTTGGAGGCGAAATGGAGCACCTTGTCTAGTGACCAGGAGATCGGTTTCGGAGGGGGTGCTGGGCGTAGGCGAGCACATGCTTTCGGCAGTTTGTTAAAGATGTCGCTGGACAGATCAATTTGGAAAGCATATAGAATTGGTCTAGTCAAAGCCGATTTGCAGGTTGAAATCGTATTGGCTGCTAATCCTTGTCCATGAAGGTGAATGAAGAAGGACATACAGAAATCAATGGTGATTTCTTTAGGATTTTTTGCTTTAACAAAGGAGACCCATTTCCTCCAGGATGATTCATATTGCCGTCTCGTGGATTCGGTCTTGTATTCCTCTAGGAAGTCTAGACTTTTCTTCGAGATCCCAAACCTCTTCTTTGCGGCAAGGGAGAGAAAATCATGAGATGAAGGTCCTTGATTTTCGATGATGAAGCGAAGACAGTCGACTTCTGTACTTGTTGAGAGAGAACTGGGCCCGGGAGAGGGATCAGCTTGGGCTGCAGCTCCAGGACCAGGGGGTACCAGTTGCTCCGGGGCCACTTGGGAGCCACTAGGGCCGCTGTCCCTTTGAAGGTTCTCAGTTTGGAGAGGACTTTCAACAGAAGGTTGGTGGGAGGGAACAGGTATATCTTCGACCATCTGTTCCAGTCCAGTGACATGGCGTCCACCGCTTCTGCTTTGGGGTCCTCGTACGGGGCTACGTACAGAGGAAGTTGATTGTTGTCGCTCGTTGCAAAGAGATCTATCTGAAGTTCTGGGACTTGATGAGAGATGAAGGAGAATGATCTTGCGTCTAGAGACCATTCCGACTCTATCGGGTTTGTCCGAGATAGAGCATCCGCTGTCACGTTGCGGAATCCTTGTAGGTGAACTGCAGACAGGTGCCACTTCTTCTTCTCCGCCAGACGGAAGATTGGGAGAAGCACCTGATTTATCTGGGGCGATCTTGAGCCTTGGCGATTGAGACAACGAACTACCACCGAGTTGTCTAGGGTTAGACGGATGTGGATCGAGGGCGGCGGGGATAGCTTCTTCAGAGTAAGAAGGACCGCCATGGCCTCCAAGATGTTTATGTGGAACGTCTTGAATAGTGGAGACCAGGTCCCTTGAACTTGTTTCAGGTGGGAGTGACCTCCCCAGCCCTCCAGTGAGGCATCCGTGTGGATGTTGAGTGAAGGAGGAGGGTGTTGGAGAGGAATGGACCTTTTCAGGGCCATTGCTTCCGACCACGGCTTTAGGAGGCGTCGAAGTCTGTTTGGAAGCCGTCTCTTGAGGTCTCTTCGAGCGATGGATGCCGATCGTCTCCAGACTCCCGCGGCATCCTTTAGCTGTGCACGAAGCACTGGGTTTGTCACTGAGGCGAATTGTAGAGAGCCTAGAACTCGTTCCTGCTGTCGTCTTGAAATGCGTTTGGATTTCAGTAGTCGCTTGACAGACCCTGCTATTTCCTTCCTTTTCTTCTGGGGGATGGAAAGGCGGTGTGACTGAAGATTCCAGTGGATTCCCAGCCACTGAAACTTCTGAGCCGGAGAGAGGCGAGATTTCTTCTCGTTGATCTTGAATCCCAGGTGTTCTAGGTACTGGGTAACTTCGTCGCAAGACTTTGTACACTCTTCGGGCGATGGAGCCCAGACTAGCCAGTCGTCGAGGTAGGCCATCACCTGGACGTTTCTTAGGCGGAGCTGTTGTACTATGGCGTCTGCCAGCTTTGTGAAGATCCGAGGGGCCACATTGAGGCCGAATGGCATGGCCCGGAAGGCGTAGCTTTTCCTTTGGAGTCGAAATCCTAGGTAGGAGGAAGCGTGATGGTTCATTGGAATGTGCCAATAGGCATCCGCCAGGTCTATAGAGACCGTGTAGGAACCTTGAGGCAGAAGGGTCCTTATTTGTTGAAGCGTCAGCATCTTGAATTTGTTGTTCTCTATGAACTTGTTGAGGGGGGATAAGTCCAGAATGACTCTGAGCTTGTCTGAGTCCTTCTTGGGAACGCAAAACAGTCTCCCTTGGAACCTGGTGGACTTTACCTTCCTTATCACCTTCTTGTTCAAGAGGTCTAGAACATATTCTTCCAGAATGGGGGTCGATTGTTGGAAGAACCGCTGGAAGATTGGGGGTGGTTGCACCCAACTCCAGCCTAGACCGTTCTTGATGATGCTGTGTGCCCAAGGATCGAAGGTCCAACGATCCTGGAATTGGCGGAGTCTTCCTCCCACCGGAAGCACTTCATTGCTTCTGGTGTCCCGAGGACTTGTTGCCTCGGCCGCTAGCTCCCTTTCCTCCTCTACCTCTGGAGGGACGACGAGAGGCGTCTCTGCTTGCACCCCTGGACGAGCCTCTACCTCTGGCATGAAAGGTAGTGGATGGCTGCTCAAAGGCAGGGGTGAAGACCGGTGACTGTGACAACACCGGTTGGGGGACCAATTGAAAGGTCTGTTGTGGTTGGGCAACCACTTGGGAGGTAGCGGGTCCCGGAAACTGACGTCTTTGTTGACGTTGCTGGGGTTTCGGTTTCTGAGGTTTCCTCTTAGGCTGAGGTCCATCGTCCTGAGAGGTTTTCCTTTTCCTGGACATGCCCCACTTGTGGAGAAGGTTCCTATTCTCCGTGGCGGCTCTGTCCGTTATTTCCTTGACAAGGTCCGAAGGAAACAGGTGCTTTCCCCAGATGTTGGAGGAAATCAGCCTCCGGGGTTCGTGTTTCACGGTGGCACCGACAAACACGAATTCACGACAGGCTCTACGAGCCTTTATGAAATGGTACAAGTCCTTCATTACCGTGAGTAAGTGGGATTTGGCCAGTACCATGTAGTGATCGGGTACTGCTGTGTCACAGGCCATAACTTCAAGTTGGACTTGATGAGAAAGAGACGCTGCAAGCCTCTCCTTCGTGTCTTGTTCCCGGCGAAGGAGGTGATCATTGAGCTTAGGGAGGTCTTCATTAAACTGACGTCCAGCAACGTCAGGATCGAGCCTACCCACAACGAAAGTATGTTGGACATCTTTCCATTGTCTAGTGTCAGGGGGCGTCACGATGGAGAAGGGTCTGCACTCCTCCAGTGCAGGGCAGGGTTTCCCTTCTTCCGCCGCTTTAAGGCATGCAGCCAAGGCCTTTTCCAAAAATGGAAGAATCGCAGTGTCGGGTGCGACATAAGTAGGATGCTTCTTGCTCAAGGCAGGAAGCTTAGAGCAGGTAAAGCCCCTGCTCTTAAATGCGGAGGCTAGCATAGCCTGGGCCTTTGCGAGATCGAACACTATCTCTTCCTTAGGTTCGGTCTCCTCCTTCGAGGCAGGTTCGGAACGAAGCCGGACGTAACAGTCCGGGTAGGCCTCGAAGCTTGGGAAGAATTCCACATCTTCCAACGGGACCGTGCCGATTTTGTCACTAACAAAGATCCTGCCGGTCGCAATAACCATATGCTCTGCATACCTCCACGGGTTGGCATGAGAGCAAGCTGGGAGATCCTTAACCGAGATCTTCTTCGGTTCTCTGGATCCAATCATAGACCTGATGGACTCCTGGTTCTCCTTCAGTCTGTCGTCCATGACAGCTCTAATCAGTCGGATCAGTTCTTGTGTAGAAGAGGAAGGATCCGGGGTCGAGGAGGTAGACGGAATGGACACATCCGTCGGTGTAGGAGTAGGCGGAGGGATGGACGAGGGAGTAGCTCCAATCTCCGACTCGGTGTATTCCACCTTGTCTTCGTCCTCTTCGGCTCCTTGAGCCATAAGCGTCTTCTCCGTGTCTTCCGAGACGTCAGAGATCTGTTCATCCTCTTCGGAATCTAGGCGACACTCGTGCATGGACTGAGCCATGACCACATCAGGTTCCACCGTAATTTGGACAGTGGGGATTGCTTCCTTTGGAACCACTGAGTCAGGGGAGGCCTTAGGGAACAACAGGGACCTCAGTTCTTCGGTGGCCAGGTACGGTCCAGTGGCATTCCTCTGAAAACCACGCACCCACTTGCGCAGTTTCTCACGAGCAATGTCTCTAACCTCCGCTGAGGGAGGGTTATGGAAGGCCTCAACTAGGTAGGCCTGGCAGACCGTACATTCCAGTGGATTCCAGAACTTCCAATCCCCTTTCTTGTCTGAGCAAGGGGCGTGAGTCCTGCACGCCGTATGTCCGTAAAACTGGGAGCGTTTCACGGCACAGTATGCGAAATCGCACTTCATCTGCTCCTCCTTTCCAGAAGAAGGCGAGGCTGAAGGTAACGACATAGCGAAGATGCAAAACGATAAAGTTCACACAAGGGAAAATCCGTCTCAGTAGGGCAGCTACTAAACAAAGGATAAAGACGCGCGTGACGTCATTAGAGCAATGGCGTCCGTTTGTTTACGTCTCGAGTATCAGTAGTAGCCACGAGTGAGATTAGCTGTGGAACGGCTCCCAGCTATTCTCAGCCCTTACACACCGAAGCGTTAACTCTGTTCGGGGTGGAGATAGCTATGTGGCACGACCAGACATGCGTGTCCCCTGTTGTATTACGATGTCTTAAAGGGAAACCTTTGAGATACTCGCTCCAGAAGTTAGAATTCTGTGATAACCTGTGGTTAAATTCTCTGGGAATATCTTAGTAGTCTTATACCCAAGGAAGCTACCAAACAGGAACCTTCCATCAGGACGCCATGGCTTGAGCCCAAAAATATATATATATATATATATATATAGATAGATAGGTAAATAAATATATATACATATATATACACACACACACATATATATATATATATATATATATATATATATATGTATATACATAAATATATACATATATATATATATAATATATATATATATATATATATATATATATATATATATATATATATGTCCCATTTCAACAGATAATGAGACATCGGAACATGGGATTTTTTTCACTTTATTACAAAAACGTTTGTGAATACACTGTGTACAGCTAATACTCTCAGGTGAGTAACTTGTCTACTGATTGCTCGAATGGTATTGACTAGCTCTCAGCATGTAAGATGCAATGTTGCTTCATCAACAAGCTGTAATAGTTAGGTTTTTTGGAATTCTCCACTGTGATGGAAATATACTATCAGCCACATCACCTTATGATTCCAGGGACACGTCACTTATAACTGAGTTCCGTGACCGCGCCCTCAAATTTATGACACTCATAGTGCTCTTATAAAGTTCATTAAACTCACTACATAAAACACATGTTTTGCATAAAAGGATTAGGGCATATATATATATATATATATATATATATATATATATATATATATATATATATATATATATATATATATATATACATATATATATATATATATATATATATATATATATATATATATATATATATATATATATATATATATATATATGATCCTTATGCTACGTAACCATGAAATTTTCACATTTCTAGCCACTCTACTAGACAACTAGAATTTGTGAAGCATATGATCGAGATGGTAGCCCTACTCTCACTACAGTAAGTGCCTCTAATCAACTGCTTATCCTTCATGTGCTATTATTATTATTATTATTATTATTATTATAATTAATTGCTAGGCTATAACCCTAGTTGGAAAAGCAGGATGCTATAAGCCCAGGGGCCCCAACAGCGAAAATAGCCAAGTGAGGAAAGGAAACAAGAAAAAACAAAATATTTAAGAACAGTAACAACATTAAAATAAACATTTCCTATATAAACTTTAACAAAACAAGAAGAAGAGAAATTAGATAGAATAGCGTGCCCAAGTGTACCTTCAAGCAAGAAAACTCTAACCAATGACAGTGGAAGACCATGGTACAGAGGCTATGGCACTACCCAAGACTAGAGAACAATGGTTTGATTTTGGAGTGTCCTCCTGGAAGAGCTGCTTACCAAGTCTCTCTTCTACCCTTAACAAGTGGAAACTTGCCACTGAACAATTACAGTACAGTAGTTAGCCCCTTGGGTGAAGAATTGTTTGGTAATCTAAGCATTGTCAGATGAATGAGAACAGAGGAGAATCAGTAAAGAATAGGGTAGACTATTAGGTGTACATGTAGGCAAAGGGAAAGAATCGTAACCAGAGAGAAGGATCCAATGTAGTGTCTGGCCAGTCAAAGGACTCCATAACTCTCTAGCGGTAGTGTCTCAACGGGCAGCTGGTAAGATGGTAGTCTAGCTATTTAATCACTAGTCTCAATGAAATAAACAGACCCAACAGCCCTTATTGTCTTGGGGTTGGCATGACAAATTACATAATTCCCTCAGCTTAATTGTTTAGTTTTTTAATACAGATTTGCTAAATCTGTTCAACTGTCTCTTCTTTGAATGGCTATGTGCATTGTTTGCTTGCAAGCTCAGCCACTAGCTCTTCCTGGTTTTTTTTTTCTCTGCCAGGGTAAATGTAGATTAGTGACTCACTTGCTTAAAACAAGTCCATCTTAAACATTAGTTCCTGTACTGTATATAGCTAGTCAATTGAAAAACAGTTTAGTAGGGTCTTCAAAATAGAGTATTAAGATTATTATATCTAAATTAGTCTTCCAGTAAACTATTTAATATCTTGAAATGATCATGGGTAGTTTGTTTTGGGAAATTTAATAATCCAAATTCAAAGTAAGGATGGTAATTAAAGTTAACGTTTAGTGCTAAAGCCTTTTATCCTACAAGATGGATAATTGCTATTCTAACTCTGGATTTCAATTTTTCTTTGTGCCACTCAGCAAGGATATAAAAATTATCATAAACACATTAAATTCTTTTAAATCTTTTGACATGTTTTATTAAAATACATATACGTACTGTTTAGTTTGAAGGTTTTTTAACTTTAAATAATGGTTAATCTACTTATCAGTTACTTTAAGTTGCCAGTTACCTAAATGAGGTTAGGTCCACATAATTAATTAAAGATATTTATCATGCCTTCATAATATTAGATTACACCACAAACTAACAGTGGCAAGGCAGACCGTAGAACAGTGCTTTCAAATACGTCATCACTAGATCACATCTGAAACCAGAGTAAAAGGGCACCATGTCTGTTCCAGATGAGAAAGACCTACAGTACTATCAATTTGAATAAATTTGAAGGACTTTGCATATGTTTAGCAATTGATTTTAATTTATGATTATTTAATCTTTTTTTATAATGCTTTTTAGAAGGGACTTCCAAGGGTGTAACTGCCTTCGTGAGTTTTATGACTAAGAAAAAAGAACATGTGTTTACCTAACAGGTGGAACAGTTTCTGAGATGCAGTTATTCCCCTGCTTTGTGCTTTCTGTAGATTATCATCATCATTATTGCTAGATAATCTACAACCATAGTTGGAAAAGCAGGATGCTATAAGCAGAAGGGCTCCAACAGGGAAAACATCTCAGTGAGGAAAGGAAATAAGTTAATAGAATATTGTACCTGTGTACACCCTAAAGCAAGACAATGCTAACCCAAGACAGTGGAAGGCCATGGTACTACCAAAGACAAAATAGCACTGGTTTGATTTTAGTGTCCTTCTTCTAGAAGAGCTGCTTCTACCCTTACCAAGTGGAAAGTAGCTACTGAACAATTACAGAGCAGTCGTTAACACCTTAAATGAAGAATTTTTGTTATCTTAAGTGTTGTCATGTGTATGAGGAAAGAGGAGAATATATAAAGAATAGACGAGACTGTTCGGTGTATGTGATTGCAAAGGAAGAATTAGCCATAACCAGAAAAGGATCCAACAGTTATATCTGGCAAATCAAAGGACTCAATATCTCTCTAGTGGTAGCTTCTCAACGGGTGGTTGGTGCCTTGGCCAACCTACTACCGAAAGTAGTTGGTCAGATGGTTACTGGAACTCAAGCCAGTCTATTGCTCAGTATTGGTTACAATTTGCTGTGCTGTTGTGCACAGGAATTATTTTGGGGGAATCTTTTTCTGCAGGAAGTTTGTATGATTAGCCTTGATTTTAGTGCTACCTTTGCCCGTGTTAATTATGAGGCCCTTCTTTTCAAACTCAAACAGTGGGAGTAAGTGGGTCTCTTCCTAGCATTATTATTGAATCTTTAGGTACACTACAGTAATAGTTCGTAGAGTTGTTGGAGATGGGCACTATAGTGAGTATGTGAATGTGATATCTGGTGTTCCTCTAGGTAGTGTTCCTGGCCCATTACTTTTCATGTTATGTTCACATGTCATGTGATATGGCTTAGAAAACAAGCTTGTTGCATATGCATAGGATGCTACTCTCCTGAATGTAGATCTGAGGTTGCTGGTTCCTTTAATAGATCTAGCTAAAATTAGTGCATGGTGAAAATTATGGGGCATGAAGTTGAACCCATACTATTATTGTCATCATCAAAAGCCAAGCTACAGCCCTAGTTGGAAAAGCAAGATGCTATAAGCCCAAGGGCTCCAACAGGGAAAAATAGCCCAGTGAGGAAAGGAAATAAGGAAATAGATATGCTACAAGAGGTAATAAATAATCAAAATAAAATATTTTAAGAAAAGTAAAAACTTAAAATTAGATCTTTTATATATAAACTATAAAAGCTTTAAAATAATCAAGAGGAAGAGAAATAAGATAGAACAGCGTGCTCGAGTGTACCCTCATGCAAGAGAACTCTAATCCAAGACAGTGGAAGGCCATGGTACAGAGGCTATGGCACTACCCAAGACTAGAGAACAATGGTTTGGTTTTAGAGTGCCCTTCTCCTAGAAGAGCTGCTTACCATAGCTAAAGTCTCTCTTCTACCCTTACCATTAAGAGGAAAGTAGCCTCTGAACAATGACATTGCAGTGGTTAACCGCTTATGCAAAGAAAATTTTTTGGTATTCCCAGCGTTGTCAAGTTTGTGAGGACAGAGGGGAATGTAGAAAGAATAGGCCAGAAGTCTCTTCTTCAATTGCAAAAAAATTGGCTTATTGAGAAAGTTTTATAAGATTTTTGGTGGTCAATCTATTCTTAAGTGTTTCAATACTTTCATTCTACCTTGTTTCGAGTATTGTTCTCCTGTCTGGTCTTCAGCTGATGATTCTCATCCTAATTTGTTGGACAGGTACTTACGGTCTATTAAATTTCTTATTCCTGATCTATATATTCCATCTCTGGCTGTCGTTTAATTAGTTTGTTAAGCATGTTGCATAAGATTTTCATAATTCTGACCATCCTTTACATTCAGATCTTCCCAGACAGTACAGACCTGTTAGCAACACTAGGTATGCAGTTAATTCTAAAAGGTATGCCTTCTCCATCACGAGCTCAATAATACAAAATATTCTAGAAGTTTCATTCCAGCTGTGACCAAGTTATGGAATGATCATCTAATTGGATAGTTGAATCGGTAAAACGTCAAAAGTTCAAGCTTGCAGCAAATGTTTTTATGCTGAACAGGCTGACATAAGTCTATTTATAGTTTATGTATGAAAGATTTGTCTTAATGTTATTTTTCTTGAAATATTTTAGATTAATTGTTTATTACTCCTTTCATAGCTTATTTTCTTATTTCCTTTCCTCACTGGGCTATTTTCCCTGTTGGAGCCTCTGGGCTTATAGCATCCTGCTTTTCCAACTAGGGTTGTAGCTTAGCAAGTAATAATAATAATCTTCTTGTTTAGAGATGTTGCAAACATGTCTACACATTTGGTCGTCCCCAACAATTCCAACTCTTGAGACATATTTCGGGACGCAGACACACTCCAGTTTGAAATATTTGATCTGCTAGGAATCTTCCGAGGAAAAAGAACTATTATTCTCAAATTCTTCAAGTCAATAGCACTCCTACTATTTAATAGAGGGATTTTGACCTGGTTCCTCACCTTTACCAACTAAAAGTTTATGTCTTTGTGTTGTATGGAGACAAAGCTCCGCACTTTCCTAATATCTGTGACTCCTGCAATAAAAGGGCCTTGAACACAAGAGGTAGTAGGTTGGCCAGGGCACCAGCCACCCATTGAGATACTACAACTAGAGAGATATTGGGTCCTTTGACTGGCCACACAGTACTACATTAGATCCTTCTCTCTGGTTACGGTTCATTTTCCCTTTGTCTACACATACACCGAATAGTCTGGCCTATTCTTTACATATTCTCCTCTGTCCTCATACATCGGACAACACTGAGATCACAAAAAAATTCTTCTATGCCCAAGGGGTTAACTACTGCACTGTAATTGTTCAGTGGTCACTTTCCTCTTGGTAAGGGTAGAAGATACACTTTAGCTATGGTAAGCAGCTCTTCTAGGAGAAGGACACTCCAAAATCAAACCATTATCTAATTCTTGGGTAGTGCCATAGCCTCTGTACCATGGTCTTCCACTGTCTTGGGTTAGAGCACTCTTGCTTGAGGGTACACTCGGGCACACTATTCTCTCTTATTTCTCTTCCTCTTGGTATGTTGAAGCTTTTAAAGGTTATATATGAAATATTTATTTTAATGTTACTGTTCTTAAAATATTTTTTTCCTTTCTTTTCTTTCCTAACTGGGCTATTTTCCTTGTTGGAGCCCACTGGGCTTATTGCGTCCTGCTTTTCCAACTAGGGTTGTAGCTTAGCAAGTACTAATAATAAATAATAATAATACATTATAACAAATAATAATAAATAATAATAATAATAAATAATAAATACAAATAATAAATAAGAAATAATAATAAATTTTAATAATAAATAATAATAATAATAAATAATATTAATAAAAAAAAAATAATAATAATAAAAGTTCCAGGCAATTGATATGAAGGGTGGATTTTTATATAGCCTATTTCCCTGACTAACGTAGAAAATCTAGCATGGCTCCTCATCAGTTCTGTGAAGCATCAGTGAAAAGGGTGAGGTCTATGATCTTTACACCCAAGGAAACTCCAAGAGATCATTGAAGAAGATCACTTCCACTAACTCAGCAGTTTAAAGGTCACTCATGAATGGGGGAGGCAAGGGACAGGACTATGTCTTAGACTGACCATATACATGTATGATCAGCACCCATGCCCCTCCCCATCAAGGTAGGACCAGGGAGGGCTAGGCAATGGTTGCTGATGACCCTGCAGGTAGACCTTTAGGCTTTCTCAAGCCCCACATCTCCAACTCACAAAGATGGTGAAATTGCTGACATTAATAAAAACTATCGAGCTTGAGCGGGTCTAAAACGCTCGTCCAACAGATTGTCTGGCAGGGATATTTCCAAAAGATAATTACAACCTCTGAAATTGGCTCTTCATAACTGGAAGAGATTGTGTCTAGATCGAATATCCTGTTCCAATTTCAAATGAGAAGTCATGGTCCCTAGCAGTCTTAGCCACATTTGAACTTACTCTTGACTTCATCATCAACATTTCTTATAATAGCAGAAAAGCTGAAACATCTTTTCAGATGGAAAAACCTAAAAAAGAACTGTAGCTACCATATCATTCCCAAATGAAGACTCCTCCAGGTCAGGATTATAAGAGACTTACCCAAATTGACCATAATTCAAAACCTTTCCAGTAATCTGAGTACCCAAATATGTTAAATCCAAATCCTTTAAAATAAGGCGTCCAAAAATAGCCCGTCGTCCAGGTATAAAAGCTCTATGATGCAGAGAAACCTTAGCCACTTGGAGATGAGAGCCACCATCCTGGTGCAGACTTGTGGAGCCATCTTAAAACCGAAGCACAGGCACTTAAATTGATAAACCTCTTCCAAACGAATGAAATTTCCTCATCTATATGAATAGGAATGTGAAAGTGAGCATCTGTTTGGTCTATTAAATAATGTACATCTACTGTAATCTCCTTTACTTACTGCCCCAGGACTGTTAAGGGAATTTCCATCGAAAATTTGTAGTTAGAATTGTATACAGTACTTGAGATTTGACACAAATAGCGGTCTCCAACTTCTCAAAGCTTTGGGGTCTAAGAATAACCTGTTGTACAGTAAAAGACTGGAGATGGGTTTATAAAACCTCTTCTGTAGCATTATTTTATCATTTTGCCAATCAGTCGCTTCACAATCCTGGGTCTTTGCTGAATTGGATAGATAACTTGGAAAAGGTACCAGTTTCTTGTCAATAACAAAGTCTCTCCTTAACCAAGGACAGTACCCAAGGTTCTGGTTGGAGGCTTTTCCAAACCTGATAAAAGTGTGAAACCTTCCTCCTACATGGAAAAGTTGGTAAAGCCCATCATAATGTTCTCCTATAAAGCCTGTGTGTCATGTTGGCATATCACCCTGCTAGTACAGAATCTTGATGGCCTACCACTGTTCCAAAACGAAATCCTTGGAGGTGGCAACTCTGCAGACATAGTAGGCACTAGCTTATAGTGAGAATAGCTGGTAATCGTTAAAGAGAACTCAAAGAATTACTGAATATTGGCATCCACTTGTGCAGTCACCTTTTTAACCCAATTAACACATAATAGAGGCCCCAACACATGGGAAAAATCAAGGACTGCTTCTGAACAGCTGACAAAGCTTCAAACACACATGAACCCACTTTTTCCCTAAGTTTATAATCACAAAACACAAATGCTTCTACAGCCTAATAAGTCCCATCTAGGATATTCTTATATAAAATAGTCACAAACACTGTACTCTGAGATCTTGATGACCTCCAAACTTCTATTCTTTTTAGTTATAAATAATGCACAAACAGCATTTCTTTAGTAAACCAGTTTGCAAATCCCCTGTATTTAAAAATATACTCTTATTTCCAGATCTCAGAATGTCTGTGATAGCAGGTTTCAACACTAAATGATAACCTGAATTAGCAGCTTTTCTTTGACCTTCAATATTATGATTTCTTAATTTTATCTGAAGCAATGGGAAAATCTTTAATAAAAAATTTTAAACTTTCACACATTCCGTATGTCCATGCTACCCTCCTTTATCTCACCCTAATAACATTAAATACTGTAATCATGACATGGATAGTAAAAATTCTTTAATCAAAATACTGTATATTATTAAAATATTTATTTACACAAAGTTATTTTGAAATAAGATGAATTACTGTATTTGACAATATAATAGATGGAAAAAACCATTTCCAAAATATTTAAAGATATATATATCAGAAGTAAAAAAATAATATAGTACTGTACATACATGAAAATAGTACAGACTGGTGTCTTAAACCATTTCATAACTTCTCCAACTGATTTCTTGCAAGCCCTTAGTTGGTAGACTTCTGTCATGAAAATTCTAATGAGACATATGATGTTTTGAAGAGCACTAGAGAATCATAATAACTTTGAGATCATACCACCACCTACTTAAGTCACCCACCAAAAAATCAGTAACTGCACAATATGACAGTACTGGCCAGCCTAAAAGCATTACAAAATGCAAAATAACCTTGAAGCATAAAATAGAAAAATTAAAAGAACCATTCGAGATGCAGTATAATTCACTTACTTGAAGATAACGGCTAAATAAGAATACAGCTCATTTTCAAATGGAAAATTTGAAACAAGTTATTCCCCGATTCATTATTTCCCAAATAATATATGCTAGTCAAGTTACCAAACACCAAACCAAGTTAAAGAACTATGCCAATATGAATAACAAAACTGAATTAAAAAAACTATTTCAAATCTTCTGGGCAGTCGGGCTGTTTGGAAGGATGTGCAGCCTGGAAAGCCTCTAGAGAGGTCAACGCATCATGTACACGAGAGATTGTTGGGAAGGCGGACATATCCACCTTGAATCTGTAAAAATAAAATTAGGGAATCACACATCTCCCTCAAAAATGTGTTTATATTCCTTAAGTGTAATTCATCAGAGAAACCCTATTCATACAAAAAATAAAGAGGAAACAGTAACCACAGCTTTGTTTTGTAGGGAACAACCCTACTAACTTTTTAAAGTGCAAAGCCATATTCAAAACTTAAATTTTCCTAACATTTGGCAGACTCAAGATTTGCAAAATCTTCTAACAATCCATTATAGAAAAAAAAAATTTCTTTGACTGAAATTGCAGATTGTCTAAACAGTGGAATAAATCTCAATTTATTACCATCTAAACCACAATAACTAATAATTTAAGCATGAAACTAAAACCACAATCAAAGGGTTATCAAGGCCAATCATGCGGCATGCAAGAATCTGTTATATGATGTTAAACAGAAAAAAACAGCACAAAGCACAAACATTTAAGCTTTAACAATATATAATAAAGCACAAGCAGAAATTAATAATAAACAGTACTTAAAAAAGGAATGGTAGCACTTGGTCTTAATAAATACAGTACTAAGGAAGAAATTCCGGGCAAAATTTGCTGAATGTTTGAAATAATTATGACAAAAACAGCTACTGACTTTCAAAACAACAGTTCAATACACGCCAACCTTAAAACCAATCAGATCATTTCCCCCATCTACCATTGATAATTGGTTGCTCCCCCCCCCCCCCCAATAGGTGAAAATCTACAAAGTAGCAAGGCCCTATTCATTCTAATATTTATGTATATTTCAAACCTTTATAACCTCCCCACACTAATATTAAATCAACCTCTATCTGTATTACCTTTTCCCACACTTTTATACAGTATAGTATTATACAGTAAATAATTTTGTATTTAAGAAAATCTTCTTAGTGTACAGTACATACAGTAAACAAGTTTATAAGCAGTTATTAATCATAAAAGTTGAGAGAGAGAGAGAGAGAGAGAGAGAGAGAGAGAGAGAGAGAGAGAGAGAGAGAGAGAGAGAGAGAGAGAGAGAGAGAGAGAGCATGATGATTATGATGATGAATTAACTATACAGTAAACATGACAATAAAGGTGATGATGCTGTTTATTGCGCAGCAAATGAGAGCATTACAGCTCTTGTGACAGCAACTCTTCATGGGGTGCTTCGTCAGGGGCTGCAGTAACTTCAATTTCTTCTGCTTCAACTAAGGCTTCCACTTTAGGCGGAGGCGTAGCTAACAATTTCTTGCGAGAAAAGAACACGGTTATGATGAGATGCTTCCGCTGATTTTTCTTCCAGGCCAAAATGGCCTTGTGGACAGACAAGCCCCCAACAATCAGATTGCAAAGTGCACAAATCGGACCATGTACCTGTCCAAATCTTACAACCCTTGTTGCAATTCTTTAGCCATGTTGCACAAGGATGCAAGACATTTAAGGGTAAAGTCACTCTTTAGTTTCTGCTTCTTTCTCTTCCTCACTTGCTGACTTTGTCATCTCCGTGAGGTCTTAGTCTGTCAGCTGCTTTGACTGGCAATCAATGAGGATGATGACATCTTCAGGAGTCATGTCCTTGAAGCCTTCTTCCTGTTTCAGTCTTACTAGTTTCTCAGCCTTGCCAACCACCGAGTGATGCACTTCGTCAGGAGTGAAGCCCTTGTAATTGTCGACCAATTGAGAACAAAATTTCTTCCAGTTGGAATGGATTGTCTGAGGCTTCCTTTCCAGTAGTACCTTTAGAACATTTATCAAACATATTGCAATCGTGTAGTTATGCTAATACACCTTCTTTGTGTAGTCGTCTTGTCCTCATCTATACTTCTGATGAGGCCCTCTGTAATGGTCTGGGTGTAGAGAACCTTAATGGCACGAATGTGCCTTCATCCATTGGTTGAATGAGTGCTATGATGTTGGGGGCAAGAACTCGATCTATAACCTTCATAATGTACAGTAGATCAGTTGCGTGGCCTCTTACACTATCCAACAACAAAAGGACGTCAAATGGAAGGCCCTTTTCAGCTACATACACTATAACCTGAGGGGTGAAGCATTGGTGGAACTAGTTGGATGTGCAGACTTTCGTAATCTACATCTTGGCGTTCTTTATCCAATCCAAGGGCAGCAGATTCTTGTTTTTCGATTCCAAGGCACACAGGTTTATGGACATAAATCTTGGCTTCAACATAAAGCCCGCAGCATTCCTGTACTTGACAAGTGTCACACGGTCTTTGTGTACCTTGAAGCCTGGCCTTTTTACCTCTTCTTTGAACAAGAATGTACAGAATGGCATCTTCTTTCAAAACAACCCTGTCTTATACAAATTAAAAACTTCTTCCATTAGACAGCTGCCTTCCTTGATAAGTCGAAGGAACACCTCCTCGACATATCACTTGGCCACAGCTGTACCTGCAGAGCTTTGCTGTACAGCAAGACACTCTGCAAGCCAAATCTTTTTTCGAACTTTTCTGACCAGTCCTTGCTGGCACTGAACGAAAGTTTCTTCTTCGGGGAATTGCTGGACGTTCATGGTTGTGGGTCATCGATATCCTCCTCCTCGCCATCTATCCTTTCATCAGCAGATTGAAAGGTTGTCATGCAGGGTTTTCGCCTTTATTCGGTTCTTGTTGGTGATCAAAACAAGGTTTTTCTTTCAGCAATCTGCAATCCATATTGCCAAAGCAGATTCCATCCTTACTACCCTCTTAAAGCAGGGAGTAACCACTATCTTTGCTGCTCTGTTGAAAGTCATCAATGCAGTCTTCCTGATATTCTTCTTGTCTTTCTTAATGTAGCGAATTATAGACATTATCATTATCTTTATTATCCTTATTATCATTACTATCATTACCATTATTATTATTACTTGCTAAGATACAACCCTAGTTGGAAAAGCATGATGCTATAAGCCCAAGGGCTCCAACAGAGAAAAATAGCCCAGTGAAGAAAGGAAATAAGGAAAAAAATACAGTAAACTATATGAGAAGTAATGAACAATTAAAATAAAATATTCTAAGAAAAGTAAAAACATCAAAATAAATCTTTCATATATAAACTATAAATAGACACATTTCAGCCTGCTCAACATAAAAACATTTGCTGCAAGTTTGAACTTTTGAAGTTCTACCGATTCAACTACCCGATTAGTGAGTTCATTTCACAACTAGTTCATACCCGAAATAAAACTTCTAGAATACAGTGCAGTATTGAACCTCATGATGGAGAAGGCATGACTATTAGAATTGCCTGCATACCTAGTATTACAAACATGATGGTACTGTCCGGAAGATCTGTATGTAACAAATGGTCAAAATTATGAAAAATCTAATTGAACGACGGTGACACAGATTAATATCTAGATCAGGAATAAGAAATTTAACAAACCATAAGTACCTATCCAACAAATTAAGATGAGAATCAGCAGCTGAAGAACAAACAAGAGAATAATACTCAAAACAAGAGAGAATGAAATAATTGAAACACTTCTCCAGAATGGATTGATCACTGAAAATCCTGAGATTTTCTTAGTTAGCCAATTTTTTGTGCAATTGAAAAAGAAACATATCTAATGTGTTTCTCAAAAGTAAATTTGCTGTTGAGAATCACACCTAAGATTTTTAAAAAATCATACAGGGTTAAAGACATATTATCAATGCTGAGATCCCGATGTTGAGGAGTCACTGTCCTCGACCTAATTAACATCATACTTTGAGTTTTGTTAGGATCCAACTTCATGCCCAATAATTTGCACCATGCACTAATTTTAGCTAGATCTCTAGGAAGGCATTCAGTAACCCCAGATCGACATTCAGGAGATGGAATTGATGCAGAGAGAGTAGCAGCATCCGCATGTGCAACAAGCTTGTTTTCCAAGATAAACCACATGTCATGTATATATAGTATGAAAAGTAATGCGCCAAGAACACAACCGTGAGGACCATCAGATATCACATTCCTATACTCACTATGGTACCCATCAACAACTCTTTGCAATCTATTACTTAAAAATTCAATAATGATGCTAAGAAAAGTCGCCTACTGCCAACTGTTTTTGTTTGAAAACAAGGCCTCATGATTAATACTTTCAAAAGCAGCAATAAAATCAAGGCCAACCATACAAACTTCCTGACCCCAATCATGGGATTTCTATACAGCATTGGAGATTGTAAAAAGGGTATCATATGCTTCAAGGCCTTTATGAAAGCCAAATTACAAACTAGGATCAGATGATTACCTTCAGCAAACCTATTTAGATGTTTTGCCAAAAGACATTATAAAACTTTAGATAACATGAGTTATGGAAAATGTTATTTTCATTAGTAAAATAAATTTTTGAATATACTTACCCGATAATCATGTAGCTGTCAACTCCGTTGCCCGACAGAAATCTACGGACGGGATACGCCAGCGATCGCTATACAAGAGGGGGGTGTACTCACCAGCGCCATCTGTGGTCAGGTACTCCAGTACTTCTTGTCAACACCACCTCAATTTTTTCCTCGGTCCACTGGTTCTCTATGGGGAGGAAGGGTGGGTCAATTAAATCATGATTATCGGGTAAGTATATTCAAAAATTTATTTTACTAATGAAAATAACATTTTTCAATATTAATCTTACCCGATAATCATGTAGCTGATTCACACCCAGGGGGGTGGGTGAAAACCAGTGTACATGTTAATCAAGAAGCTAAGTATCCCGTATTTCATTTTTATCAGTTATTCAAAATAACAAATGAAATTATAAGTACCTGGTAAGGAAGTCGACTTGAACCATTACTCTGCCTTTAATAAGTACGTCTTCCTTACTGAGCGCAGCGGTCCTCTTAGGAGGCTGAACAACTCTTAGGTGCTGAAGTATAAAGGGCTGCAACCCATACTAAAGGACCTCATCACAACCTCTAACCTAGGCGCTTCTCAAGAAAGAATTGACCACCCGCCAAATCAACTAGGATGCGGAAGGCTTCTTAGCCCACCGTACAACCCAAAACAACAATAAAAGCATTCAAGAGAAAGGTTAAAAAGGTTATGGGATTATGGGAATGTAGTGGCTGAGCCCTCACCTACTACTGCACTCGCTGCTACGAATGGTCCCAGGGTGTAGCAGTTCTCGTAAAGAGACTGGACATCTTTGAGATAGAATGATGCAAACACTGACTTGCTCCTCCAATAGGTTGCATCCATAATACTCTGCAGAGAACGGTTCTGTTTGAAGGCCACTGAAGTAGCCACAGCTCTCACTTCATGTGTCCTTACCTTCAGCAAAGCAAGGTCTTCATCCTTCATGTGAGAATGAGCTTCTCTAATCAGAAGCCTTATGTAATAAGAAACTGCGTTCTTAGACATAGGCAGCGAAGGTTTCTTAATAGCACACCATAAGGCCTCTGATTGTCCTCGCAAGGGTTTTGACCTTTTAAGATAGTACTTTAGAGCTCTGACAGGGCAAAGTACTCTCTCCCGTTCGTTACCCACCATGTTGGAAAGGCTAGGAATTTCGAACGATTTAGGCCAAGGACGTGAAGGAAGCTCATTTTTTGCCAAAAAACCGAGCTGTAAGGAACATGTAGCCGTTTCAGATGTGAAACCTATGTTCCTGCTGAAGGCGTGAACCTCACTTACTCTTTTGGCTGTTGCAAGGCAGACGAGGAAAAGAGTTTTGAGAGTGAGGTCTTTGAAAGAGGCTGACTGGAGAGGTTCAAATCTAGATGACATAAGGAACCTTAGGACTACGTCTAGATTCCAGCCTGGAGTGGACAACCGACGTTCTTTAGAGGTCTCAAAAGACCTAAGGATGTCCTGCAGATCTTTGTTGGAGGAAAGATCCAAGCCTCTGTGGCGGAAAACCGCTGCCAACATACTTCTGTACCCCTTGATCGTAGGAGCTGATAGAGATCTAACATTCCTAAGATGTAACAGGAAGTCAGCAACTTGGGTTACAGTGGTACTGGTAGAGGAAACTGCATTGGTTCTGCACCAGCTTCGGAAGACTTCCCACTTAGATTGATAGACTCTGCGAGTGGATATCCTCCTTGCTCTGGCAATCGCTCTGGCTGCCTCCTTCGAAAAGCCTCTAGCTCTAGAGAGTCTTTCGATAGTCTGAAGGCAGTCAGACGAAGAGCGTGGAGGCTTGGGTGTACCTTCTTTACGTGAGGTTGACGTAGAAGGTCCACTCTTAGAGGGAGAGTCCTGGGAACGTCGACCAGCCATTGCAGTACAGTACCTCTGTGAACCATTCTCTTGCAGGCCAAAGGGGAGCAACCAACGTCAGTCGTGTCCCTTCGTGAGAGACGAACTTCTGAAGAACCCTGTTGATGATCTTGAACGGCGGGAATGCATACAGGTCGAGGTGGGACCAATCCAGCAGAAAAGCATCCACGTGAACTGCTGCCGGGTCTGGAATCGGGGAACAGTACAATGGGAGCCTCTTGGTCATCGAGGTAGCGAACAGATCTATAGTTGGCTGACCCCACAGGGCCCAAAGTCTGCTGCACGTTCTTGTGAAGGGTCCATTCTGTGGGGATGACTTGACCCTTCCTGCTGAGGCGATCTGCCGAGACATTCATATCGCCCTGAATGAACCTCGTTACCAGCGTGAGCTTTCGACTTTTTGACCAAATGAGGAGGTCCCTTGCGATCTCGAACAGCTTCCTCGAATGAGTCCCTCCCTGCTTGGAGATGTACGCCAAGGCTGTGGTGTTGTCGGAGTTCACCTCCACCACCTTGTTTAGCAGGAGGGACTTGAAGTTCATTAAGGCCAGATGAACTGCCAACAACTCCTTGCAATTGATGTGAAGCGTTTCCTGTTCCTGGTTCCATGTCCCCGAGCATTCCTGTCCGTCCAATGTCGCGCCCCAGCCCGAGTCTGATGCGTCCGAGTAGAGATGAAGGTCGGGGGTCTGAACAGCTAATGAGAGACCCTCCTTGAGAAGAATGTTGTTCTTCCACCACGTTAGAGTAGCCCTCATCTCTTTGGAAACAGGAATAGAGACCGCCTCGAGCGTCATATCCTTGTTCCAGTGAGCTGCTAGATGGTACTGAAGGGGGCGGAGGTGGAGTCTCCCTAACTCGATGAACAGGGCTATCGATGAAAGAGTCCCTGTTAGACTCATCCACTGCCTCACCGAGCATCGGTTCTTCTTCAGCATGCTCAGGATGCACTCTAGGGGTTGGTTGATTCTTGGGGCCGACGGAAAAGCCCGAAAAGCTCGACTCTGAATCTCCATTCCCAGGTAAACGATGGTTTGGGAAGGAACGAGCTGGGACTTCTCTAAATTGACCAAGAGACCCAGTTCCTTGGTCAAATCCAAAGTCCATCTGAGACTCTCCAGACAGCGACGACTTGTGGGGGCTCTTAAAAGCCAGTCGTCTAAATAAAGGGAGGCTCTGATGTCTGCCAAGTGAAGGAATTTCGCAATATTCCTCATCAGTCGCGTAAACACCAGAGGTGCCGTGCTTAGGCCAAAGCACAGGGCTTGGAACTGGTACACAACCTCTCCAAAGACGAATCTCAGAAAAGGTTGGGAGTCTGGATGGATGGGAACGTGAAAGTAGGCATCTTTCAGATCCAACGAGACCATCCAGTCCTCCTGCCTGACCGCTGCTAGGACCGACTTCGTCGTCTCCATTGTGAACGTCTGCTTGGTGACATAAGCATTGAGCGCACTGACGTCCAGCACCGGTCTCCAACCTCCTGTCTTCTTGGCCACCAGGAAGAGACGGTTGTAAAAGCCCGGGGATTGATGGTCCCGGACTATCACCACTGCCTCCTTCTGTAACAGGAGCGACACCTCTTGATGTAACGCTAGCCTCTTGTCCTTCTCCTTGTAGTTGGGAGAGAGGTTGATGGGAGATGTGGTCAGAGGGGGATTGCGGCAGAACGGAATTCTGTAACCCTCCCTTAGCCACTTGACAGACTGAGCGTCTGCACCTCTTCTTTCCCAGGCTTGCCAGAAGGTCTTGAGTCTGGCTCCTACAGCTGTCTGGAGAGGAGGGAAGTCAAAGCTTGCTTTTCGTGGACTTGGCACCTTTCTTGGACTTGCCCCTGTGACTGTCTGCACGGGAACTTCCTCGGCTGGGGGCTCTGCCACGAAAGGGCGGAATGAATCTGGTAGCAGGTGTATCAGCCACAGGGGTGCGGTAAGATCTCGGCACTGAAGGTACGATTTTAGCCTTACGTGCTGAAGAGGCCATGAGGTCATGCGTATCTTTCTGGATAAGAGCCGCAGCCATCTCCTTGATTAGCTCCTCCGGAAACAGGAACTTGGAGAGAGGAGCAAACAGCAACTGTGACCTCTGGCAAGGGGTGATACCAGTAGATAAGTAGGAGCATAGATGTTCCCTTTTCTTGAGGACTCCTGAGACAAAAATAGAAGCAAGTTCGCCAGAACCATCGCGAATTGCTCTGTCCATACAGGACATGATCAGCATGGCCGAGTCTTTGTCAGAAGGGGCAGTCTTCTTGCTCAAGGCCCCCAGGCACCAATCGAGGAAATTAAAAATTTCGAAGGCGCGAAAGACTCCCTTCAACAAGTGGTCCAGATCAGAAAAAGTCCAGCAGACCTTCAAGCGTCTCATAGCCGACCTACGGGGAGAGTCAACCAAACTTGAGAAGTCGGCCTGGGCAGAGGCAGGGACCCCCAAGCCTGGTTCCTCTCCCGTGGCATACCAGACGCCCAACTTAGAAGCCAGCTTAGGAGGAGGAAACACAAAAGATGTCCTTCCCAGTTGCTGCTTGGACTGCAACCAATCCCCTAAAACCCTCAAAGCTCTCTTTGATGATCTGGCGAGGACAAGCTTGGTGTAGGCAGACGTAATAGGCTGCATGCCTAGAGAAAACTCGGATGGAGGAGAACGAGGGGTTGCAGAAACGAAGTGTTCAGGGTATAACTCTCTGAACAGAGTCAGGACCTTACGAAAGTCTAATGAAGGTGGCGACGACTTGTGTTCCTCCACATCAGAAGAAGGATCATCCAGGTGAGCAGCTTCATCCTCAGAAACCTCATCTCCTGAGAGTTGAGAAGCGAGAGGTAACGGTATAGCGGCATGCTGAATGGCTGAATCCTGTAGAACGGGTGCATGCGCACTTGCGGATCCATCATCACGCCTCTGCTGAAGAGGATGAGGGCTGGCAATGACAAAGTCATGAGGCTGGGTTGAAGGAGGTTCTGCGGAGGTCTGAGGAGCAAGCGTGGTCAGAAGCGAATGCTGTAAGGCATGAGGCTCATGCTGCATGGTATGCGGTTCATGTTGAATGGGAAGAGGCTCATGCTGCGAAGAATGCGGCTGCTGCATGCGTTGAGGAGGCTGCCTCATAGCATGAGGTTCCTGCCTCAAGGGTTGCGTCTGCCTCAAGGGTTGAGGAGGTTGCTGCGCAGAGAGAGGCTCTTGCCTCAAGGGTTGAGGCGGTTGCCGCATAGCATGAGGCTGCTGCCTCATGGGTGGAGGAGGTTGCCGCAACGCATGAGGCTCCTGCCTCATGGGTAGAGGAGGTTGCCGCATAGCATGAGGCTCCTGCCTCAAGGGTTGAGGAGGTTGCCGCATAGCAAGAGGCTCCTGCCTCAAGGAAAGAGGAGGTTGCTGCATAGCGCTGGTACCTGGCAACTCCCAATGCGGCAGCTCACGCATGGAGGCAGGAGGAGCCTCAACATCATACGTCTGGCAGGGTGGACTGCGCAGAGGTGGAGGAGCGCTCGCAGGAGGAGGTGTGCTAACCTTCTCTGCCTGAAACTCCTGCATCAAAACCGCAAGCTGAGACTGCATTGTCTGCAGCATAGACAACTTGGGATCAACAGAAGTTGGAGCAGAGGCCTGTTGAGGCATCGCTTTACCTCTCTTAGGAGGTGTGCAGTCATCAGATGACTGCGGCGAGTCCGAACTGGCCCAGTGGCTACACCTGGGCCGTTGGACTCGCTCGGCCGGGACCTTACGTTTAAGAGGTCGTGAGACCTGGGTCCAGCGTTTCCTCCTGGAAACTTCTTCCGCAGACGAGGAATTTAAGGGCTCAATCGTCTGGGAGTGGAAGTGACGATCTCTATCAGATACACCCGCAACCACTGAGGATACAACTGTGCGCCGATCAAGGCCTGCCGAACCCTTTTGCCCTTCGACGTTGCTTCTCCCCTGGGCTTGGGAGCTTGCAAGAGGTCCCGGACTGGGAGGACGACTGGCACGCACAGAAGTATCCTCATGCGCAACACTGACACTGACACTAGGCACAGCACTGGCACTAACACTTCCCACTGCACTTTTCACTTTAAGTTCCTTGACATCTGCCAAGAGAAGATTGTGGTCACTCACTAAAGACTCCACCTTATCACCTAGAGCCTGAATAGCACGTAACATATCCGACATATCAGGCTGAGCACTCGTAATAGGTTCGGGGGTCACCACTACAGGGGAAGGAAAAGGTTGAGGATCATGGGGGGAGGAATAAACCAAAGAGCGAGAAGAACTCCTCCTAACTCTCTCCCTCTCTAACCTAGTCGTATACTTGAGGAATTCATTAAAATCGAATTCCGAAAGCCCAGCACATTCCCCACATCGATCTTCCAACTGACAGGATTTTCCCCTACAGTCGGAACAAACGGTGTGAGGATCAACCGAGGCCTTCGGAAGACGCCTATTACAAGTCCTAACACTACATCGCCTAATTTTAGGAGCTTGAGAGTGGTCGGACATCTTGAATTTAGAGAACAGTCAAGGGGGAATTCCAAAGTAAAGCAAAGATCGTTAACCAATAAATCAATTTAATTCAAAAAGCTATCTAAGCTAAGGGAAAAGCTTCCTGTATAGCGAAGGCTAAATTTTAGAGCAATACTTCACCAAAACCGTGAACAAAGACTCCAAAATCAACAGCGTATCCATGTAGGTCTTGCCGGCGGCACGACAGAGGAAAAATTGAGGTGGTGTTGACAAGAAGTACTGGAGTACCTGACCACAGATGGCGCTGGTGAGTACACCCCCCTCTTGTATAGTGATCGCTGGCGTATCCCGTCCGTAGATTTCTGTCGGGCAACGGAGTTGACAGCTACATGATTATCGGGTAAGATTAATATTGAAAATTGGCCAGTAATCAGCTGGACTTGAACTACCACAAACACATTTACATTATGGAATAACTTACAATTTTCCAACAAGCTTAAAAAGAACCTGTTCTTGCTAACTTGCAGAAAATAACAACTTTGGAGCTAAGAAATCTGCAGTCTTCATAAAAAAAAACAAAGGAAAAATACCATTGGGGTCTACACTTCCATAAGCATCAAGGTCCATCAAGAAAGCTTTAATTTCGCGATAGAAAAGCTAAACTAGTTAGTTTAGCCTCAAGAAAACAGGAATGAGGAAGATCAGTTTCTCATTACTCTGCTTACTGTCAAACACATCAGCCAAAAAGGTTGCCCTTGTCTTTGGACAGTGAGTGGTCTACACCAAAGAGTGCAGATTTAAGGGTATTATTATTATTACTTACAAAGCTACAACCCTAGTTGGAAAAGCAGGATGCTATAATCCTGGGGGTTCCAACAGGGAAAATAGCCCAGTGAGGAAAGGAAACTAGGAAAAATAGATTTTAAGAACTGCAACAACACTAAAATAAATATTTACTATATAAACTATAAAAATTCCAACAAAGACAGAGGAAGAGAAATTAGATAGAATAGTGTGCCCGAGTGTACCCTCAAGCAAGAGAACTCAAACCCAAGACAGCGAAAGACCATGGTACAGAGGCTATGGCACTATCCAAGACTAGAGAACAATGGTTTAATTTTGGAGTATCCTTCTCCTAGAAGAGCTGCTTACCAAATATATATAACTTAAGAGAAATAATACTTATAGAGTTATGACAGCAAGACAAAAGAAAGTTGATAAAATTAGAAGGTCGAAGTAATATTGAGCAGAAGAAATAGAGGAAAGGGAGAGAAATTTAGATTCGAACTTGGGGAGCAATTTCCCCAATTTCGAGAGCCCTCTTGCCCGTCACCAAGTTTCAGCACGGGAATGAAATGCCGTGCTGAAGCTCAATGACTTCATCAAGGCATTCTCTCATTAAGAGGTAGCTTATGTTCATGGGTTGTGTTAGGAAGGGTTTCTTTCATGGTTAAATTGTATTCATTTTCAGGTGAAGCATACTCTCTCTGATCAAAAGCTCTAAGCTGAGTACAGTACACTATAGTTATTCCAAGTCAACTCTGATCTGTTACCTTTCTAAAGATGATAAGCATCCTGCTTCTCCAAATAAGCACGTCTACAATCATCATTGAACCAGGGTTTGTCTTTCACTCAGTACCTTAGCACATGAGAAGGGATATGCCTATCAATTACATTGACTAGATTCTCATTCAAAGGAACAACAGGATCAACACTATTATACAATTGTGACCAATTCAAGCCCAAAATATCACTCAAAATGCCATTCTAGTCTACTTGAGATTTCATGTAAATCTTACGAGTACGACACATCCGGGACAGGCTGCCCAGTCTTCACTACTAATGAAATCAGGGCATGATTAGATGTCACAACTGGAGAACTAACCTTACCTACTATAACACCAGGGGAGTCGGTGTATACGAGGACCAAGCAGTTACCAGACCTGTGAGTAACTTGATTTATGATTTGCTGACAGTCAGGACGATCAGTAAGAGAAACAGAATTTAACCACTCCCTATGGTGAGTATTAAAAACACCAAAAAAAACAAAAGAGGCCTTTTCTATCATCTTGTACCTTATCCATAATGTAAAGCGACAAACGAAGATAGAATCATCCTTGTCTGGATTCTGGTAGATCGAACACAAATAAAAGATGTTATGCCTGCCACAAACTTTTATTGATGTACAGTAATGGCATCCAACCGGCCCGAAACTTTTGCTTTCTTTCAAAATACACTGGAACCTTGACATACGATTGCCCTAATATATGAATGTTTTGAGATACAACAGAAAATTTTTGAAAATATATGCTTTGATATACAACGAAATATTTGAGATATGATTTTGCGATGTGATAGTTCTATAGGCGACCGATAGATGGCGTTCGGTCTGTTTGTTTGTTGTTGCTGCATCCTTAACACTTCGTTGTGTAGTTCGTTGTATTTCTGCCTATTTTTCATGTTATTTTGTCTATTTTATTATTTACCATGGGTCCCAAAGCTAAAGACAAAGCAGGTGATAAGAAAAAACCCAAGAAAATGATCTCGAAAATGCAATAATGCTTCCAAAACGAAATAGAATATTTAGTGAGAGAGAAATACGAATGATTTCTCTCTCTCTCTCTCTCTCTCTCTCTCTCTCTCTCTCTCTCTCTCTCTCTCTCTCTCTCTCTCTCTCTCTCTCTCTCTCTCTCTCTCTCTCTCTGTAATAAATAAAATCTTTTTTTTTCTTTGCTAAATCTCTTTTGATGCTGTATAATCAAGCACCACAGAGCTAAAAACTATAAAATATCGTGAATCGGAGGTAGCATGTCTTATTAATAAGGGAATTATTTGATCTAAAAATTGAGGTTGACGACAGACTAGGCAGGGTTGATCAGCTGATTTGAATGTAAACAATGCATAAGATTATAATTCGCTATGTTTTTAATTATAAATACGATACTAAAATGTGAATATTAAATGCAATATTATTGGATACAGTTAAGTAAAACGCCAGTGAGAAACAAGGACGAAACAAAATGACAAAGAGACGAGACAGGGGGAGGCGGTAGCGTGCGTGCAAGTGTTCAGATTGTCTGGACCTTGCGGTAGCACATTCCCTAAGCTAAATATACGCTAAATCAAATAAATTAGCGAAATCAATGAATTTGGAAAATGCGAGAAGGAATGAAAAATAGGAATGGGAATACGTGGAATGAGGGATAAGAAGGAGTTTAGAATGATTAATTAGATAAAAATTACGAATGAATGCTAGAAAAGTGAAGATCAATAAAATGGCGAAAAATAAAGACAACCCAAAGAGTTGGCACGATAGGCCCAGACCTGAAAGTTATGAAAGTCAGGAAAGTGAGGCCAAAAATGCCAGACATGAAGGTGATGATGAGTAAGTGTGTACGTAATTAAAAAAAAATAAATAAAAATTAGTTTACCAATGTTATTTCATTTGTGTTTATTACGTAATTATTAGTCTACATCTGTAAATAAAAAGAAAAAAAAAATTGTTCCCTGCCACTCCTTCCTACCTCCCCCTCCTGCTGGCCTCGCGTCATCTTTCGTTGTGGTAAGTGAAATTCCTTTATCTTTTTTTTTTATTAATTTTATTAAATTTATTATCATTTATCACAATACTATGTTATTTTATCATTGTGTGTTATTACTCGTTTATTTGTGTATAAATTGTGTATATCATATGTAATTTAGCTGTGTTTTGGTGTGGTTTCATAGCGCTAGAACGAATTAATACATATTACATTATTTTAAAGGGGAAAAAATGCTTTGAGATACAACTGTTTTGATATACAACGATGGTAATGGAAAGAATTAAATTCGTATGTCAAGGTTCCACTGTATCAAGAAGTTCCACTTTTTCAACTATGGTCAGCATCTTCCTTTACTGCTTAGGCTCATTACCAGAAGCCTTAGAAGCAGCAGGGTGTTTGGGTAGCATGATAAGGCTTGAAACAAAATAAAAACCCACTAAAACTTCACTAAACGCAGGAACAGTAATGAGACATGAACACAACTGATGCACATTTGTGAGAAGCTGCAAGGCGAGATGTTGCGAGGTGACGCTGTGCTCCCTGGCCTATCAGCCCCCAGGATACAAATCTCCGTGTTCTCATTGGTTGACTCCTGCTTGTCAGCCAACAGTGCGACATGTAAGGTCTCACATGAATACAGCCAAGGCGGGAGATCACGACTCTGTTTTTATCGGAATTTACTTTATTGTATCCCACAGCTTTGCACGTTTGAGCAGAAAATACACGAGAATTAAACATATGTATTTAAAAACCTGCAATGCACTGAGGCCAAGAATGGTAAGTATGCAGTAAAATAAAATTACCAAATGGCTTTACATATAATACCAAAGATGAAACGGTAAATACTTAGAGCAGTTGGTGAAGATGCAATTTCTGGAGGTCTATTAATAGTTTACAGTATGTGGTATATCCAACATACCCTTTTATAAGGTGTATCCAATATACCCATTTATATGGTGTATCTAATATACCCATTTATATGGTGTGCCCAACATATCCATTTATATGAGGTAACCAACATACTGCTCATTTCTCATAAAACCAATTACACATGAATGCATGAATCCAGTGCAACCACTCACATCTATCAGAAGTTTAATATAGGAATGGAAATATATTAGATGTGCTCTTTTAATAAAGCATACACTTGTCATATGAGTAATTACAGAAAACTAGAATAGTTCTTACTTTCTTATGCAGTAAAATAGATTAAGGGTGTGATACAGTTTGCATTGGTAACATGACTGCACAAGGAAGATGATAAAGTATAACCTTAAATTATCATAGTAAACCGTTTGCAAGGTAGGTAGAGTTCTGTTATCCAATTTTCATCCAATGCAATATCCCTGACAAATTTATAGAATATCTTGAAATGATTTTAACTAAAAATTTGTATGCATTTGTTATCCTCTGCAAGGTAAACCATATACAACTTGTCTGGGGATGGCCTAACCAAAGAAAACTGTCCAATGAAGTATAGCTGGTAACTGTGAGGTGCATTACATGAAGCACAGACAGAATTAGCAAATGGTCAAAATCTGAAAGGGTTATATACCATGCAGTACTAATCTGAACACAAAACGCGAAAGCATGCCAAAATGGGAACTGGAGAACCTTTTAACTTTCTTGAAAATCTTAAAAACATAATGCACTCAAGACCTTCATTTAGGGCAACTAAGCATAAAACTATACAGTATTACCATTACAATAGAATATCAAAATTAGTAAATAAAATAAGAATATTACAGAATATCAAGTAAATAATGACTGTACAATACAGTAAACGAACATCATAATCTCAATTCTAAAGCACACATACAATAAGAGACAATGATAGAGCATACCAATACGCATTTGAAAACCCCAAAAGTTAATGCTATTTCTGTTTTCCATTTCTCCTCTGCATAAAATGTCGTTTTTCAATTATAAAAGGGAATTAAACCACAATTAGTCATTTTCGTGCATATGGCAAACTGTAGACTGACATTCATTGTAATATCCTCAAATAACTTTGTAATAGACTAAGCATTCAATGCAGTAAGGTCTGCTGCATCGTTTGCAATGCAAACAATTTCATATGGTACTGTAACAGCCTCAATTTATTACTGTACTGAATAATGCAATTTAACGTAAGAAACAATTTAATTTTTCCCATAAGTTATCATTAACATGAAATGTATCTTCAAGTTTAAATTTCAATCACAAAATTTTCCCTAAAAATTAAAGTTATAAATTTTCATTTCAATGAACTCTCCTGTTTAAATTGCTTTGTCCTCAAATCTGGCTCAATATTGATGACATCCCAAAAAGGATTGAAATTTCCCAAGGCAACACCAGGTGACTAATGGTAATCCAAGGGGTAGGCAGCCACACCTACTTTATTCAAGTCTTCTTCATCACTCTACTATAACACAGTCAATATTTACCCCAGCTCCAGGAATTTCTATTGAAGATCTTTTGGCATTAGCATTTGTTAGACACATTAATGTACTACAATCTCTTTTCTTGTAAGTTAGCATTTGGCGATCATAAGATGATCTTATGGCTTTTGCCAGCTTCCAGAACTAATTTTTCAAATTCCATCTTCAAAAAAGGAAGTTACGACTGCATTAGAGCATAGATTTCTTTGTCAGGTAACATTTTAATTTGGTGTTGAAAGTTTTGAAGTTTAAGTAAAAAATCTCAGTCAAAATTACTTTCCTACAAATGACTACAGTACTGTATGAGATCTATGAAATAGTTTGCAACACATCATAATAAAATTTTCTAAGGAAACAAAAACCTTAAGGTAGAGAAAATAAATTAAAATGTAGCCTTTTACAAAATGATGATAGGCATGCCTAAAGAAAAAGCATTTTGTTAAATACCTTAATATGAAAAGGGAGACATTCCATAACCAAGAGGTAGAAAAGCAGAGTCCACACACTAATGCAAGCGCTCACAATCATAATTCAAAGCAGCAATAACACAATCAACCAAAATAAACTTTATACACAGACCCAACGACAATATCATATATCACCAACAAAAACTAATCTTACTCGACTCATTCAAACCCAGGTGATCAATTCAATATACACTTAAATCACAAATCTTATAAAGTAATTTGTATTTTTCCTAACTATACAAAACAGAGACCTTCAATAGGAGTATGCTTAGAGTGAAGCCGGTATCGGTGGTTAGCTGGAGGGTGGCAGGTAAATCCTAATCCCCTGATAGGCCACCGAGAACAACTTTGAACTTAAACCTAGAATTTGCGAGGTGGTTGTGGCAGGAAGTATAACTTCAAGGACTCAAGTTTGTTTGCACCTGTTAGGAAAATTATGAAACACTTAAATATTTGCAACTTGTTCCAGCACAAATACAAACCATTCTTTATCTAAAAGGATACATATCCTAAGGAGGGCAGAGGTAACTATAACCAGATTGGGTGGTTTACTTTAGCAGGAAATGTCAAAGCACATCGGTACTGTATAGGAACAGAAGTGAGTACTCACGCCAACTTCCTAATAAGCAGGGCAAGAAGATGAGGAAGGTGGTAGGCTAAGTTTGGTAGACGGTCAAGGATCTACCTTCACAGTATCCTTGTGGAGGCTATGTCTTTACATGCAGTATGGACACAAAGAAAAATGGGTTTGCATACATTTAACCATCCTCCCCTTCGTCTAGGAGGATAAGTGATAATCAATACTCCTAAACATAACTCCTCAGTGTTGTCAGGTGTATAAGGAAAAATGAGGAAAGAGGAGAATATGTAAAGAATAAGCCCTAGTATTCGGTGTACTGTATGTGTACAGTAGGTAAATGGAAAACGAACTGCAACCAGAGAGAAGGATCCAATGTACTACTGTTTGGCCAGTCAGAGGACCCATCTCAACGGATGGCTGCTTCCATGGCCAACCTACTACCTATAAAAGCTGGAACAAAGAAAATAATAGAAGTTCTGACATGAAAGTCACTCAAGGATAGGAGCTAAAGATACAATCATCAGGAGTCCAACAAGCATGTAGAAGACCAATCCTGTAGTGACGTAGCGCATTGAGACCAGTGGCGGAATGGAAGGCCACGATTGTGGTGCTCATATCATGGGATGGGTCTGCTGGGACGAGGCAGCTTTCTACTGTTAATATGTTCTCGCTGCTGACTGCTCTTATGAGTCACCTTGGTCCTTCCGCTAATTTGTTGTCCCTGAACTCTACAAAGAGAAAACGGATGAGGGCTGCACTAAACATCCTGCACGAGGATGTGCATGTCTGATCTCACACAAGACCAAGAAGTGATAGCAAGCACGTAAACATCTGTACTGTGCACCAAAACATTTTCTCTGGGAAGGGAAATACAATGCCTCCTACAAGACAAAGTGCTGATAAACATCATGTGAGTACCTATACATTACCAAGTGCTGGGTATCATCTTGATCTATACAGCTGAATTCTGAATAAGATATTGGTACATACATCTGAATTCTGGGTATGATCTTGGTACACACTGCTCAATTCTGGGTGCGATCTTGGTAATACTGCCCAGTTCTGGGTACAATTTTGGTACATACTGCTTGGTTCTGGGTACAATCTTGGTACCTAATCTAACATACCAAGCTCATGTACGGTGGGATCATCAGAGACACACAGCTCTTGCCTCACATATAAGGTGAGAACGTAACAGAACTGTCTTCCCAAGAAAATACATTCCCAATACCTACTGGCGATTTTCTCAAGTTTCTTTAAAAAGTTTGCATCACTGAAGTGACCCAGGAATGTTCAGGAGCTCTCTCAATTTTCTTCAAAAGTTTGCATCACTGAAGTGTCCCAGGGATGTTCAGTAGCAAGAGAAGGATGAGGATGGCTGCTAACATCATCATCACTAACGCGCACAGAACTGTATTTTCGGGTAAAGAAGCGTTCTTGATACGAAACCTCTTGCCTGATATGAGGCAAAAACATACTAGAATAGTCTTCCCAAGTGGATACATTCTCGTTAAGTAAATATGGTTCTCTCTACATGCTTCCAAGTCTTGGTGTTACCGAGTTTGTGCTTAGTCTCACATAAGACCTAGCTCTGGTAAAAGTAGCATGAGATCCTGTACCTTGTACCAAGATACCTTTCCAGTGAGGGTTGAGTTTTTGTACAACACTGCTCCACCCACAAAAATCATGTGGAGGGATTGGTCAAAGTCTCTTGAGACTTGGCTCGAGTGGTCATCCTGTGATATCGTGACTACAGTACTGTACTACTTCCATCTCTTCAAAACAGCAGGTGTCACATTTGAGGTCTCTTCTACAGGCAAGGTGATAAATGATGAGCGTGTACAACTTGGTTCTCTCTTTCAACTGTCCAGGGTAGCGGATAATGATGCTACAGTACCTTCATCCCTAATTCCTGTGAGCGTACTCTGTACCAGAAGGAGCAGGAAGTGCCGATACTTACTCCCCATACAGAATGATAACAAATATAAAGTGGAGTCTCTATGATTGCAAGAGCTGTTCAGATTGATCATGTGAAGCCACCTGCTTTAACTCAAGCACGAGGACGAGTGAGGATTTCTTATGTCATTGTCCAGTCTCAGAGTGGGAGGATCTCGTGACGTAGACCGATTGACTGACGACAGTGTAAGAAGATCTCAGTATATCAGTGTAGAATGCTGAGAGGTAGGTAACAGATGCCCAGCAACTCTAACGTTATGATTACTGAAGCATATGGAGTCCAAACACACAGAGTCCTACTAGCCCATGGATCCCAGATGTGTGGAGGGTCAGTCAGCTGCAGACAGGTGAGGAAGAGGTGTACGACATGACAGTCAGCTAATATCAGCAACCTCATCTTTGTTGATCATAGAGACTGAGCGAGTGAATCTCAAGTATGTGTGGAGCCCAATGCGCGTAGAAACCTGTACAGTCTGAGAACGTAAAGGTGAAGACCTTTCATGTTCTAGGTAGTATAGGAGCAGCCTCTACTCTCTCTGGAATTGTCGGAAAAAGTCGGGAAAGAAGGTAGCGCCTGTTATCCTGGATGAGGGTACAATTGCCCAGTTTCTTATGAGACTGAGTGCTGGTAGGCAGCATATGATCACTTGCACCACACATCACTCAGTGCTGCGTACGATCTTGGTATGTACTGCTTAGTTCTTGGTACACACCGACCTGACGTACAAAGGGAAAAATTGTCGGAGACACGGCTACGTTGACTAGTTATTTCAGACATCATCATCTTTAGGTGAAACGACATTACTCAGTCAAGGGCCCTGCACTTAGTAGGGGACAGAGTTGTGTGTACTCACATTTCTTCCTATGGGATCATTCTCGGCAAACATTCCTCCCAGTACAGGACAATACAAAGGTGCAGAAGTGCCATGTACCAATATTTCATCTCATTAAATAACAACTCTCGGCATGCACGCTTCCCTCTACAGTATCTCCCAAATGAGAGAGCAAGAGATCCTCCAGATAGGGGGAAGGAAGACGGCAAACTATTTCCCAACTTGCAATACAGTACATGCATTCAGCTTCAAAAGAGCTTTGAGTGCCAATGTTTCTTCCAGCTATGGAAAACTCTTGGCACTTACTTCTCTCAGTATGAGACCAAGCGCAAGTAAAAGGTGTGTGAATACCCATACCGAGTACCCAGACACCTTCCCATTGTTGAGTACAGTGATGTTCCTTTCTGCTTTGGGACAACATTCTGCACTTACTCATGAAGGGTGGTTCCTGGTACAACACTTTCTCCCACATGGAGAAACAGCAGGAATCACGCATTCACGATCCTGTTAATCAGCCTTCCAAGGCATCTTCGATAACATCTTCAACTTGTTCTACTCTAAAAGTAGTAGCAAAAACTCTCACAAAAATGAGGCAGCGTATTTGGAAGAACTTGAAATTTGCCTTCTACCGGGATGTTCAGGCCAATGACTACAGTACTCTCAAAGGGGAAGAGACCACAGGAACTCTTGTGATGAATCAGTACAACCAGTTGTTATGTCCTTACCGTTTTCCAGGATTAGAAAGACATAACAAGAAGGGTGGTGCCCTCTCTTTACACTTGACGGTAGCAAAACCTTCCTCGAGAGAAAACATCAATTTCTAGGGATTGCCAACCTCCTTAGGATTACATTGACATTGTCATTATCATCACGAGGCCTCACAAATCAAACAAGAATGTTGATATTTGCAAGCTTGCACAGAAAACTACCTCACAACTAGTTATTATGAAATAACTGCAAATTCTTCTTTGCCTCCGAATATCCCTTACACATGACAATTCACCAACACATTTATCTAAAAGAAAAAACTAAAGATTAAACAAGGCCGATGCAGACACTGGAAGTACATCTGTACTATCCAACAGCTGAAAGAAAAATGAGAGCTCAGTGGCCTATTGGATGGGAAGAGCTTCCTGCAACCCTCCAGCTAACTACTGCCACCTTAAGTTTCAACAGCTGTATCCAGCTTTGCTGTAAGCATACTCCTATTAAAGGACAGATGTTTGTATTTGTGTAAAAACAAAGATAAGTCACCTCTCTCTCTCTTTCCCTTAAGAAAATTAAAATGCTTTCTGATATTATGAATGCATTCAGCTTGAAATAAATTATTGGTTATTCAAAACTTTGTCAGAAAATAGAACAGATAATTGATAGTATCAAATGGGAAGTGTCCAAAATTACCTTGAAGAAGTTGAAAGAAAAATTTTAAAATTTAACAGTTACTGGATGATAGAAACCACCACCTTAGTTCTCAGTAACTATGCAATGTAACATACCTGTTTGCATTGTAAACTTGAGGCACAAGACAGCAATCAGCCAGAGAAACTTGGTCACCCACAGAATATTTACCTGCGCTCTTTGCTAGGACCTGCTCAAGAGCTGTCGAAAAATAAAATTCAAAGATAACTACATAGCTAAATTTACAATACAGTGATACCTCGGTACTCGACCATAATCCGTTCGAGATCCGTGTTCGACCTCCGATTTGTTCGAGTACCGAATTTTTTTTCCCCATAAGAAATAATGGTATATATTCTATTCCGTTCCCAAGCACTCGAACAGGCCCAAAATATTAATAAAACGTGTACCTAAACAACAATAATTATCTAAATGTGTATGAAATTGGTCAGAAAATCCTATAAAACAATTTTAAACCATTTACTGTACTAAAATAAAACAATTTTAAACCATTTTCTGTACTGTAGTGAACATACCTTTGAGCAGCGGTTCGATGGCATACAGGGATGGATGTGGAGAGGATGGAAGGGGGAGGTTACTGCTTGGAAGGAGAGTCCCCTTCCATGATGTGGCGGGGTAGTTCTCCTTCAGGAGTTGTTTCTCTCTCCAATGAAAGGGTGGGCAGATCTATTTCAGGGGTTTCTTCTCTTCTTTGTCTCTTCTTTGGAGGAGAAACAGGCTTTGATGTAGCAGCTTTCTTTTCTTTTGTGAAAAACTGGTCTATTGTTAATTGTTTCTTCCTCCTCTGCAGTATTCTTCGAAAATGATACATGACACTATCATTAAACATATGCACTGCCCGGTTTGCTACTGCAATTTCTGGGTGGTATTTTTCAGCAAAAGCCTGCACATCTGCCCACTTCGAACAAATTTCATTGATGAGAGAACTTGGAACATCCTCCCTTACCTCATCCTCTTCTGAAGATTCCTGCTCCACAATCAGATCCTGCTGCTGTTGTTGTTGCAGGTGCAACAATTCCTCCACAGTCAACTCGGTAGAATGGCTTTCTACAAGCTCATCAATATCATCCTTGTCGACCTCAAGCCCCAAACTCCTGCCCATGACAACAATTTCCTCAACGACATCAGTGTCATCAGAAATTACAGGGGTAGCAGTGCTTGGACCCGCCTCTGGTTGGAAACCTTCAAACTCCCTCTCTGTGACACATGATGGCCACAGCTTACGCCAGGCAGAGTTCAATGTCCTATAGGTCACACCTCGCCAAGCTTGGTCAATCATGTTAACAGAGTTGAGGATGCTGAAGTGTTCCTTCCAGAATTCCTTTAGGGTCAACTTCGTGTCACTGGTCACTTCAAAACACTTTCTGAAAAGGGCCTTGGTATAGAGTTTTTTGAAGTTTGAAATGACCTGTTGGTCCATGGGCTGGAGTATGGGAGTAGTATTGGGGGGCAAGAATTTGATTTTGATAAAGCTGTATTCTTCTTTCAAGTCATCCTCGAGACCTGGAGGATGTGCAGGAGCATTGTCCATAACCAGAAGACATTTCATTGGCAAGCTCTTTTCAATGAGGTAAGCCTTAACCTGGGGGGCAAACACTTCGTTTATCCACTCAGTAAAGAATTGTCTTGTGACCCAAGATTTAGTGTTCGAGCGCCACATAACTGGTAGTGCACTTTTACAAATATTATTTCGTTTGAACACCCGGGGGTTGTCCGAGTGGTACACTAACAAGGGTTTGATCTTGCAATCGCCACTTGCATTTGCACACAGCAACAATGTTAGCCTATCTTTCATTGGCTTGTGACCTGGCATCTTCGTCTCGTCCTTGGTAATGTACGTATTGGCTGGCATTTTCTTCCAAAATAACCCAGTCTCATCACAATTAAAGACTTGTTGTGCGATCAAATTTTGTTCATTTATGTACCGATCGAATTCCCCCACGTATTTATCGGCTGCAATTTGATCCGAACTAGCTGCCTCCCCATGCCTAGTAACACGATGAATACCTGTTCTATTACGAAACTTTTCAAACCAACCCCTGCTCGCTTTAAATGTAAATGAATCACTTTCACTGGTACTCGGACTTTTCTTCACTAATTCTTCATAGATATGCAACGCTTTTTCACAAATGAACGCTTCACTAACACTTTCCCCGGCCAACTGTTTTTCTTTAATAAATATTAAAAGCAACTTTTCCATCTCCTCAATCACTTGTGGCCTTTGCTTAGTTACCGCCGTAACTCCCGTTGCAACATTCGCCTTCTTAATCATTTCTTTATGCTTTAAAAACGTAGAAATGGTCGACTTCGCCATTCCGTATTCTACCGCTAAATCGGACACTCGTACACCATTCTCATATTTCGCTATAATTTCCTTCTTCAACTCGATCGTTGTTCGCACTGTTTTCCTCTTCTCCTTCCCCTTAACACTCATTACTTTCTTGGGACTCATTATGAAAGCTAAAAAAGCAATTAAAAGCACTGAAAATCACTAAATCACAACGAATGCTGATCGCGCGTTGTCTGAGTGACGCTCTCGAGAGAACTGATGCTTCCCGAACAAGCGAGAGTGGCCGAGATGGCGCGATCATCACAAAGCCCATGCGGTCGTCACGTGTTCGGCTGGTCGAGTACCGAATTTTTGGTCGAGCACCGCAGCAAAAATTTCTCGAAAATTTTGGTCGAACTCCGAATTGTTCGAGTATAGAGTCGTTCGACTACCGAGGTATCACTGTACAATGTTTCTGAGGCACCTTAATTACCCCACCAATAATAAACAAATTTATCTCAATTGAACTTCTTAATCAATACCCATAAAGATTATGTTGCTTAATATATCAAAATACTGAATTCTTTTAAATTGAACAGAAAAACTTACAGAAAAGCTTATCTACTATGCAATTGAAACTTAAAAGTTTGTTTACAAAAATTCAAATAGATTTCTTACTATCCAAAACTAATTAAATGTAAGTATTTAAGCAATGTAATCCAATACAAGGTCGACCTTATTCTTTTCAAGTGTTGAGATAACACTCATTCAAACTATCAAAATTCAGAAAACAGTCCCTAAATCTGAAAACAACCGATGTTTATAAACTGGCAGTAGATAATTACCTATAAATCCCTTGTTAATGTAGAACTGTGCCCACTCCATCTTTTTTTCATCACCTATTTTCTGCAAGACTGACAAGTTCTGCAAAGGCTGAATGCCGGAGCCAATAATCTCACAGATCTCGCGTACCTTCATGGAAGTCAAGATAGAAAATATATAAAAAAATGTTGAAAGTGTATTTCCCAAAATCTTAATCAGGATTGCTAAATGAATTATTAAAGACTGTTTATTTAAAAGGAAAATTGCCTATTCAAAGCAAATCAAAGAAATAGAAACTGTACCTATAATAAAAACTGTACAGAAATGTATTCATAACAAACCTTAGCTCTAAGTAATGGGTCCTTGGGTAACATTGGCTGTTGTGGGTACACTTCCTCTAAATATTCCATGATGCTGATCTGCAAAAGATTTTCCATACATGTTAATATCAATACATTCTTTCCTAATCTTAAATATGTTCGTACATATGATTACTAACAAAGAAATAATTGATAAATAGTACAGACTGTGTATGATTAAGGTCTTGCCTAATGAAGGCATAACCTATCATACACCATAGTCTTTTCAAACTACAGAAATGGGATACCATCAGAAGGTCCTGAACTTACAAACACAAATCCAACTGAAATCATAAATACCAGATATTGTATCAAAAGTTCATTATGAAATACAGTACTGTAATAAAATAATAATTTAATGCGGCAAGCAAGATGACATTTACAATATGAAACAGGAATATTTGTCGACTTTTGTAGCTGAAAAGCATAGGCATGGGAGTTAGGTGAAGCCTACCCTAGGGCAGAATTTAACAAACCTTGACTTACAAACAGCTTCTTAAAACCTATTAAGTTTGAAGGATGAGGACTTTCTGTAGTACAGACTACTGTTAAAAGTTCTGTAATCCATTACGAAAATGGCAAATTTTTAAAGTAATTTGTATTTTTCCTATCTATAAAAACCTGAATCCTTTATTAGGAGTATGATTTCAGTGAAGCTGAAACTCGGCTGTTAAAATTTACAATGAGGTGTCAGTAGTTACCGGAGGGTAGTGGGGGAACCCCCAGCACCCCTGTCAACCCAAAAAGTAGCCACTTTGACCTTCATCTAGGGCTTGCGGGTTGGATGACGCGGTAAGTATAGCTTAAAAACTCAATTTTGTTTAATTAGGAAATATACAAATTACTGTACTTTAGAAATATGTGATTTGTTCCTACATAGATACAAACCCTTGTCCTTTAATAGAAGGCTTATCTTTAGATGGGAGGAAGTCCCTGTAACCAAACTGACTGGTTTAAAATCCCAATGTAAGGCTAAAACAAAGTGATGGGTTTTTCTTTCTATCCATCCTCCTCCCCCTAAGCAGAATGAGAGAAAAGCACTTCTATCTTAATCTAAACAGAATAGTACCTCAGTATGATAGCCTACCTGCACCAAGGTCCAATCTAGTGACTTAACAGTTCAATTGTAGCACTCCATGGTTTAAAGGCCACTCATGAATGGAGGAGGCAATGGACAGTGACAATGCCCTAGCTCGCAGAACAAAGTCCTAGAGACTAACCATATATACTGTACATATGATCAGCACCCAACCCCTTCTCCACCAAAGCTAAGACCCGGAATGGCCAGACAATGGCTGCTGATACCTTGGCAGGTAAACCTATAGGCTCCCCCAAAACCCCCATCCTTAGCTCACATGGATGGTGAGCTTGTAGCTACTACAAGAAGCTATCAAGCTTGAGCGGGACTCAAACCCGAGTGACGATCACCAGACAGAAAAGTTTCAAATGGGCCACCACAACCCTTGAAGAAGGAAAAGAGACCAAACATTCTTGCTCTCATCCTATCTTAGGCAAGAAGCTTCATGACTTGTGAGGGAGCTAGGTATGCTACACCACTTGAGCTGCTAACGCAGATCCTAAAAAAAAGCATATTGAGCGACTTGTGGGTGCATTTCCGTGAATAGTGAGCTGTGAAAGTTGTCTCGCATTTGCAAATTCTGGCCTTCAGAACTTGGACCACTAACAGATTCTTCCTAAAGGCTAACATGGCATCTACTTTTCTGACCTAATGAGCACTAGCCTGTGGCAGTTACTCTGGCCCACTTGCTCCCTGGGTTTAAAGTTTGTTAATTGTCTCTTGAAGCCACAAGGAGAAGGTACTTTTGGAGATCTTTTTAATAATGCCAGAGCTGATGAAGAGGTACTAGTCGTGGTCTGAAGGGTTGAGTCGACTTCAGATAGCCTCTTAGTTCTTTCAGAGGACAAAGAAGTAAATCATCTGGATTATCAGTTACTTCCCAAGTGAGGACATAAAGAAAAAGATGCAAACATCATTTTGGTCAAACATCGTATTGTTTAAGGCCAGATTCTGAGTTTTCCCCAAAGAGACTGGAAAAAAAGGATAGCAAAACCTTTCTCCTCCCATCGGAATGACCAAGTAGATACGATAAGCCCTCCCACTCTCTTTGTCGTCGCAAGGGCCAATATGAAGATAGCCTTCAGAGTAAAGTCCTAGTTAGACACCTGCCTTAAAGGTTTGTAAGGGGCCATTTTAAGGGACCTCAGAACCCTATAGTCACCTTCCACGCAAGGAGTTTCAGTATTCTCAATGGGCAAGGCTGCTCAAAGCTCTTCATGAGCATTGCTAACTCTCAAGATGAGGATAGTCTACACCTTTCAGTCAAAAGACTTGGCTCAAGGCTGATTGATAGCCTTTCACCAGTGAGACTGATAGGAACCTATCTCTATGCAGAAACACAAGAAAGTCGGAGATTAGTTGAATATAGGATCCTTCTACAGCACCAATCACAGTAGATTGCTCATTTTGCCTGGTAGACTGCAGTGGAAAACTTTCGAAGGTAACCAGACATCTACGCTGTGCCTTGCAAAAAGACTTTCACTAGGAGATGCTGGTTAGCCTCTATCCATGAAGTGACATTCATGTCACTGGAGTGTGGTGCCTCTGTAGGAGGGTAGGAAGGGCTGGCAGAGCTAGTTGAGCGAAATGGTTAACTACTAGAACCTGTCAGAATCATTAGAAGGTCTGGGTACCATTCTCCTTGGGGCCACTTGGGGCTACTAATGTCATCTTGATGTTTGGAGCAGATATAACCCTGCTAACCATCCTTTGAATAAGGCAAAATGTTGTAAAAGTAAAGATACCTAGGCAGTCCTACAGATGATGAAATGCATCCTCTAATGTCACCACCTGATCTGGTACTGGTGAAAAGTACATCAGGAGCTTCTTGTCGAGTCTCATTGCAAAGAGGTTGATTCTTGGGAACACCACAAAGTCAAGAGGCTTCTTGTCACTTGAAGATAAAGGGAACACTCTTATCAGACCACTTGCCCTATTGACTTGCGGATTTTGATTGAATGATCAAATCGACTTGCGGTGTCAGCAATCATATTCCTTATCCAGAGAAAGAATCTTGCCGACAGCTCGACTGCATTGTTTAGCGCCCACTCATGAAGTCTATTCACCAACCGGCAGTGGTGATGAGAAACAATGCCTCCTTGCTTGTTGAAGCATGCCACTATGGTAGTGTCACTCATCAATGCTACCGAGTGGCCTATAAGTGATGCTGGAATGACTGCAGCACAAAAAGAGCTGCTTTTATTTCCTAAAATTCAGCGTAGACTCTTCTCCTCGTGATCAGCAGTCTGCGACAAATTGGTTCCTTAGATGGATGCCCTAACCTTCTTTTGACATGTCCAAAAAAGGTAATAGATTAGGGGGAGGACAATTCAAAGGAATTTCTTTCTAGAGATATTGTCACTCAATCGGCAACCTAGATCGGATCTTGCCTCCTGATCTATAGTATTTAGCTGATGGGGTGGGTTGCTGATTGGTGACCAGAGTCTCTTCAGACACCATTGAAGTGACCGCTTGTAGACAGATGTGAAGGACAAAGAGCATTGAATAGGGCGCACTATTATTCCAAGTCTTGTGACCCAATTACCCGAAAGAAACTCTCTTCCCTGTATCACGCCTACTACTATCCTTAAATATTCCATTCTCAGCTTGGGCGTGAGGCTGGACTTCTCCAAATTTACTATGATCCCCAGATTGTGGCAAAAGGGAATAAGTTTGTCCCAAAGTTGAAGGAGTTGCCTTCGGAAGGATGATAGGATCAGCCAATCCTCCAAGTACCTCAGTAGCCAAAACCTGTTGGCATGTACCCAAGCAGATAGAGTGAGAATACTCGAGTGAATACTTGGGAGGGCAGTCGACAGGTCCAACTGGAATACCTTTTCCCCTAGGATGAAACGGAGGAATTTTCATGACGACTGATGGAACCCAATTTGGAAATGAGAGTCTTGGGTCCAGAGAGAGCTTACAATCATACTTCTTAAGGGTTGCTTTTACGGTGCTTGCTGTCACCATCTTGAATGGAGATTATATCTTTTGATCTAGTACCAAGCCTGGGTGGACTCTGAAGATTCTTCCTAGATAGGGATATCTCTTGCAAGTGAGTTCTATAAAAGCTCTGCCATGGTGTTCGAGAGTGACAGCACTTCTTAAGAGTGGATTCCAGGATAGCAAATTAGCTGTACACTGAAGCATGTCTGGATGATAGTGCCAGAACCGGTGACTTTATAGCTGAGCGTATTCTACTTGGGGAGCACATATACTCATACACACACAAACAAAAGAATGTACACTATCCGAAAAACATTCACATTCATAGTAGTGTGCATAACTTGTAGACTTTTCTTTAATCAAAGAACAACCAGTGAGTGCAAGTGAACAGTATCTCTCTCTTGAACAATAGAACTTTCCCCAAGGGTATACTATACATGAATATTGGAACGTGCATGATTTGGAGCGCATAAGATCAGGAGAGCGCGTTTGTGCGCGACTAGACGGATGCTTGTTATATGAGTGCATTCAAACACTACCAGACAAATACTTGCTATTTAAGTGTACTTGAGCACCACCAAAGGAATGCTTGCTATTTGAGTGCATTTAAGCGCTAACGCTTTCCAAAAATGTAGGGAGCATAGGTACGTTGGGGAGTGCGGTGTCAAAGGAGAGCACTTGATCATATAAAGGCCAAGGAATTGATGAATATTCCTCAATTAGCAAGTGCAAGCAACTGCTTACTAATTGGAGTGTGTGCACAAACAAAAAATGCCCCTTCACTAAAGATTGTGCATGGATAAGCGAGCATTCAAAATCTAATGTTCATGAATCCATGGGAGAGCGTGCGTCAAAAGGAACATCTCCAGTTCACAGGAATTTGCCCTTAATGGGGAACACGCATGAAGAGTAGATCCAATGCATGTGTGCTACATTGGGAACTTGACAGAGTAGATGGTACTTGTGATCAGTAGATCACACACGAGCATGTGAATGCTCAAGGCATTCCTCACTGGAGGGAAGACCAAGCAGTCATGACACCTGCAATAAGGGAACAAGAATGGGGATCCATGGCCAACAAGCTAATGAAGGTTCCGCACTGCAAGCTGGAAACTCCTGGGCAAATCCCCCTACCTAACCATGGTTTCTCCAAAGTCTAAAGGTAGGTAGAGAAAATTAAACAAGTCGAATTTGGAACATAAAGCATACGTCTATATAACTCAGTGGCTGAAGTTAAATATCAACAGACTTGTTCCAGCTTCCCTGTAAATATACTCCTGTTAAAGGACAGGGGTTTGCATCTGTGTAGGAACATAGAGCTATCTTTTCCCTCAAAAAAAATTATTTATATTTCAACTTTAAAACTTATGAATGGAACAGTCTTTTCTTACTTCAACAACTGAATCATTTTCCTACATCAAAAGAATTGAAGTAAAAACTAATGGGTCCCACAAGGCACTGATGAATGCGATGAATATGTATCTCTTATGGTTAAATAATGCTCATCAAATACACATTCAAATCCAAGATTTATGATTCAGACTACATTTTAAGTGTACAGTAGTCTCCCTAATTTCCATTGTACTCCCTTTTAAAAATTAGGTTCTATTACAATTATTTGTAAATCTCCTCCAATTAGGAATTTCCCTTCCTCTGAACCCCAAATTTCAAGGGTATTCACATAATGGGGTTCAAGAGTTAACTAGTATCTTATATAAATATGTTATACTGTATGTACTGAAAATAAAACCATACTCACCGACTGAGTTAAAGTTTGGTTGTTGATAAACAGAGCCGGCACCTGGCCCATAGGATTCGTCTTCTTGAACTCATCACTAATCTACAAAAGCATATATACTGTATCAAACAGATCTACAAAAGCATATATACTATATCAAACAATGTAAAAGCTTTTAATGCAATTGACTTTAATTCATGTTTTTTTCTTCAAATCCTTAAAGACATTACTGTAAACTATTCTCCACAATGGTCACTTAAATATACTCTTGATATCATTTATAGAGAATACAATCCTGTAAATCTTGAACTACTGTAATGACGTAGAATAAAAATGCAATAAGAATAAAAAATTTACCTGCTCTTTTTTTAAGAGATTTATTGGCTTGGTCTCATAATCAATGCCTTTGTGTGCAAAAACTGAAAAAGATAAGAAATTTATTAAATTTTAAAAGTACATGGTACAAATTTTGAACTTAATTTTAAATAAATCTGCAACTAGAGTTAAAGTACAAATTGACTACTAAGTCAGCAAGGTATATTCTCTAATTTTCATCTACAGTACCTTGGTACAGTAATACTGTGCAGTATTCTATACATCTTCAGATGAGGAGGTTTACCACTTGGAACTGAAGAGCTCTACTGCTCCAAATATGAAAATATACCTCACTGACAATATTGCAAGTTTTCACTATCACAAATATCTCATCCTTAAGCGTAAAAGATTAGTAAAAGGATTGGATTGTATTTGTGAAATTTGGTTAAATAGCCAAGTGCTAGGGCATTTGAGGTAATTCAGTGCCCAAGAGGATCTACAGTAAAACCCTAGTGACAATATGTAAAAATTAGAAGAGGTTGGACATCAAGATGGAAGAAAGGAAGCAAGAATTGAGGTAAAATTTTAAATATAAAGGAAGAACAGCTAGGGACCAAAAAACACTGCAGACTCTGAAGTTATGCCCAAAGTGAACCAGATAAGGTGCATGGTGTGTGCCTGGGTTACAGATGCAAGAGCTAAAGGTTCTGACACTACAGGTGCCTGAGACTGATCTGCACGCTCTACCCCATAAGGGTATGATGACACAGCTGTTAGCGAGCGAGCACAAGCCACTGTGGGGGGACAGCTGGGAGCATGTCATGTTAGCAAGTGGTATTGCTCTCGCTCATTCCAAGTGAAAGAATGGATTGCACGTGATCTTCAGGGAGCTCCAAAGAGCTGGAGCACACTGGCATTAAAACAAGCCAGTGATTCTGATTTACCTTTATAGATAAGACTACCAGGTGAGGGTGACAACATGCGCTATGGATCCCCGAAGCGTTAGCCAACTCGAGAGAAAGCAGGAATGCCAGCTTCCACCTAAGCTATGGATCCCCGAAGCGTTAGCCAACTCGAGAGAAAGCAGGAATGCCAGCTTCCACCTAAGCGCTGGGCATACACTCGCGCGAGTGTCACCCCAAAGATGTTCAGATAGGCGAGCACCTGGAGGCAAGACACCAAGAAGGAGAATCCCTCCTCTCAGCTCTAGAAGAGGATGAGCCGAAGCCACCCACAGCAGGAGCACATACTCTTTCCTGCTGAGGCCCCTAAACCAACACATCCACCAGCCTATCCTTACATGATCCCCAAGGAAGGCCAAAGCAGAAGCAAGATGTTTTGTATGCTAAACTCCCCTCAAAAGGAAGACCTTCCCGTTTCGCCAAGGAAAATGGGAGGAGCTTCCTGCCTCATAGGTTGCCCCAACTTCAAAGGGCCACCCCTCTTGCCCGATCACACTTTGGAGAAGGCCCACTGTGAAGAACCAGAGGGGAGAGAAGCAGGCAAGAGGGAGAGAAATTGGGATTTTTCAGTTTTGAGGACGAACCTGAAGGTGATGAGTCCCTTTTAGAATTCTTCCTTTTCCTGCTGTACAACTCCCACTGGGAAGATAGCCACTCCTAACACTCGTTGCAAGGAGACACCTGCACGTAGAAGTGTCCTCTGCATGAAAAGCAAAGAAGGCGAGGGTCAGTCTCCAGCTTAGACATGAACGTGTCCCGCACCCATGGCCCAACTTGCAGGCACAATTTTGCATGTCTGGCATAGTAATAGCAAGTAAATCCAGAGCGAGGGAAGAATGTCTTTTCACACCAGCAGCTGAAATCAAAGTGGTTTGTCAGTGAGGGAGGGGTGTTTGCCTCCCTGCTGCCAACAAATAACAACCAGTCAGTTGTTGACACCTTCTTATAAAAGTTTTAATGGCTGTATTCCAGCTTCGCTCTTAGGCCTATTCTCTCATGTAAAGATCGAGGGTTTGTATGTGAAGGAACAAATCTATTCAAATGTGAGGTTGAAAAAACCCTAGACATAAAAAGTGTGTATGTATTCATGGATTTACATTATAATACAAATACTACATGAATGCACAAAAAGAATTTTTTTTCCTATCCAATTGTAAGAAATTTCTTCAGCTTTGAATATTAAAGAATACTCAGTATTGTACTTACCAATTCTGATACGCCATGAGCATGAGCTCCTAAAATAAGAGTACAACACTGGCTGCAAAGAAAAAGACATTTGGATAAATTAATAAAATAAATCCCAGGAATTTAATGAAACCACAAGTTGAAAACCAGTATTGTAATATAAAGTCTATAATACTTTTACAAATTTACAAAACTTTTAAAATCACAAATTCTTAAATGTAATTTTTATTTTTCCTAGCTACAGAAACCTGGGTCCTTTAACAGGAACAAGAATTCAGTGAAGCTGGAAAGGCAGATTAAACTTCCAACAAAGTAGGGTACTGCAGTCAATCGTAGCGGATGTGATGAAGGTAGGCCCCTTGACCTTAACCTAGGACTTGCAGGGTGGTTGAGGCAGACAGAGTAAGTTGAAGGACTCAGGTTTGTTTAGTTAGGAAAAAATACAAACTATACTTTTAAAAAATTAGTGATTTGTACCTACACTGAATGCAAACCTTCGACCTTTAATAAGAGACTCGTCCTTAGGAGGGAAGAAGTACCTATGACTAAACTATAAAGTTTAGTAACCTGAAAATACCAACGTACTTTGGTCCTATGGAGGAGCAAAAGTGATGATCCTCTCAACCTCCTAACTACCGGAGCATGAAGACGTCGCAAGGGTTAGGCTAGGTCCCAACCAGTAGACTGGTAGTTGGTCGCAGAGTAACTTATATCCGAAAGGATATGTTTTTTAAATGTAAAGTTATTGCGAGAAATGGGTTTGCATACATTACTTTCATCCTCCTACTCATCTGGAAGGATGAGGGGAAATATTTCAATACAAAACTTATCCAGTCATGAAGCTTACCTGCATCTAGTGTCCAGTCTAACACGTTACAGTATGGAATTACTGCTGTAACAAAGGAGGGGAAAAGAGCAAAGGAGAAGGACCAGAAATTCTTACCTCTACTACGATTACGTCACAACTGCTATCTTGGACAAGATGCTTCTTTTCCCGTGAGGGAGCTAGATTCGCAACACAACATGTTGAGTAGCTACCAAAGGACCAAGGCTAATGTTCTTCAGGGGCCTGTGGGTCAACTCCCTTATATAGTTAGCAGCAAAAGTGTCTGTTGTAACACATTCCTGACTACAGGACTAGTACCACCGACTGGTTCTTCCTTATGATTAGTGTAGATCTGATATCCCTGACTTTGTTGACTCAAACTGGAATGGTCCTTCCATTCTTTCGTCAAATCAGCAAGTCTGGAGGCACACAGGACAGAAGAAGCAATGATCTTGGACATCTTTTCTTTACCCTATCAATAAAGCAGTCTCTTGGGTGCTCTGCAAGGGGACATAAGTTCTCTAGGTAACATGGTTGTTTCCTCACAGGACAGAGGAGCGAGTCACCTTGGACCCGACAGCTAGTAAATAAGAGATGGAAAAGAACTTAAATTTGGAGTTGTGCCAAGCTAAATTCTGGCTTTAGACACAAACTCTGGATCAAAGGCGAGGATGACATTCCTCTATTTGAGAATGAATCATGATATCCCAAATGTCACGCGGTAACAGTGAGACTCGTGAGTAGTTTTGGGGTCAGATCCTATCTGAAGTCAGGTCAATAGTTCTTGCATGGTCCACTTGAGACACCCGAGGACTCTAGCGACATTCCAAAGAGGCAGAAGCCCCGGGAGAGGGAAGCTCGTTTAGAGCTACTCACGAGCCTAGGTTGACAATCCAAAGAGGGATTAAAGCCCTTTAGTCCAAGATTTTATCGCAGAGACTGAGAAGAGCTCCCTTGTTGAAGAAAGATGAGAACCACAATCCATTGCAGAGGCTCCAACCGAAGAAGTATCCATTCTACAAAGCCCCTAACAGGAGATGGTAGTTCTACTGGTTCCTCAAAGAGGAGTATCAGGAGATCTAGAGACCATCCATAGTATGAACTTGAAGCCACCAGGGTATAATGAAACCGATACCGTCAACAGACTGTTGAGTTAACAGTAAACCAGGTATGCGAGCAGAAAGGCAAAGGCCTTCAGAAGTAACTGGTGTGCTGGAACTTGACCAGAGCACTGCTGAAATTCCTGGGACTGGGGGCAGTCCACTGGAAGAAGTTCTAAAACTGGAGAGCAGTATAGTATTTTGGAAATTTCGGTTAAACTGGTCCTACTCCCTACTCCCTACCCCTGGTGATTAAGCCTGTTTGCCAGAAAACTCCTCCTCTTTGGAATGGACATTTTTGACAGCTATCACATTTTAAGCCACCCAGGTGTATACCTGCTTGCCCAATTACAAAGTCTATGAAACAAAACCCCTTTGCTTGTAGACAGAAGTCACGATGGTGGAGTTTTCCTTCTTCAACACTACCGGGCGTCCTGTCAAACCATTTTGGGAAGTTTACAATGCTGATATAATAGCATAGCTCGGACTTTCAGTAGATTGATATAGGGGGTGTTTACTTCTGTGGACCACATCCCAGAGGTGTTCATGTTTCTTAGGTGTGGTCTACTCTTCCTTGGATACTTCTGTGAAAATCAGGGTCCCTTGAGGTGGAATTTGAGTAGAACTCCCCAGGAGAGGATCTTGTCAATCAGCCAACAAGCCCAATCATCCCATCTTTTTTGTTCTAATGAAATCAGACGGTAATGAAAATCCTGGCTGCTGACAGTGACACTTCCAACAATCTTCGAGCAATTTCTGGCATAGGAGTCTCCAGTCTCGGAGAACGTTGTCACCATCAAGCCAGAAATTTTTTGGTCAGCGCTACCTGCCAACATTTGCTGATACCCACATCCAATGCATTATCCACATATTTCGGTCATCCATCTTCTGCTAGGCCTTGAGGTTGGACTTCCAGATTAAACACTAATTCTCAGATCAGTGACAAAAGGAGGGGGACAGGCAAGTCAATCATCAAGAAATACCATGAGGCAAATTTCATATGTGTAGGCAATAGAAGTGGGCATGAACACTCTGGAGCCATAGACAGTCCAAAGTTCTGGGTTTAGTATTGCTAACTAAAGCCCTGTAGGATCTCAGGATGAGTATCTAGACAGTAAAAGTAGAATTCAGGTTCAATGTACGCAAGAAATCATCTTTCCTAATAGCAGACTACACAGTAATTGTCATCTTCATTTTGATACGAGTCAAAAAAGGGGAGAAGGGTCAGTTCTCCTGCCCCTAGTTGACTTCTTATCAGGAAGAGTGGACTGTAAAGGCTCGGAAAACCGTCTGGAAAATTTCCAAGAGCATTCTTTCCCTTCATGTTCCTTCAGGACCCAAAGACACTGGTAAACTGGCCGCAGTATCAGGAAGGAATCTGCCTTCCCTTTGAGTAAAAAGTCTGGATACTACTACTGTGTTTCAGGATTAGAGAATTCAAGGTTGAGGATAAGCATACGACTGCAAGGACGGATCCAGACTTTTCAGTGAGAGGGCGTTAAGGAAAAAAGGGCACCTGTAATCACTTAAAAAGGCACTTTATAAATTTGCTAAAAAATTAATGGAATAGACAATATTATTATCTGCGGATATTATTATTGTGCAAGTACAGACACGAGCATTTTGATGAACGTACATAAGGTAAATTTATTAACAAATAAAACAAACGATTTTGCAGCTAGGCTACATTGTACATTAGAAGCGTATATCTTCAACGTTTACATTTATTTTTATGCGTGTCTACTAGTCTATATCTAATCGTCTAACGTTCTCACCGTAGATCTAGGCCTATGTTTTGATGTCAAATGAATATAGAATACACTGCAAAAAAAAAGACGTTTTGTGACATACCTAAAAAACGAGTGAATTTTCCTGCATCGTTTGGCATCTTGTTTTAACAGCGCCTTTTCAACAAACTTTACTATATCCTTATGTGGCAATTTGTCGGCTAAAACATCGAAAGATTCGCCACAGTTGTCCGATCAGCGGTCTTCCTGGCTTCTCGCTGGCTCTCTGTTGAGTGCTTACGAAGGCGCGGGAAAATCAACCTTGTTCGGAACAAGGTTGATTTTCCCGCGCCTGGGAACTTCCCAGGTGTCCGACATAACGAGGTGGCTCGCGAAGTCTATCAGCTCATGTTTATAATCATTACCGTGATAACTGTGTCATGACAGTCGTCTACTTTTTAGAATATAGGCTACTACTTCATTTTTTAATGGTCTCAAGAAGGCACCTTGAAAACTCGAAAGGGCACTTTCAAAATTTGAGGGGGGGGGGAGTTAGGACGTCGTTAACCCCCCCTTCTAGATCCGTCCTTGGACTGCACCAAACCAGTGGTCAAAACATGAAAGTGTATTGGGTAGTCCTGGAAAAGGTTTTCATGGCAGCACACTCCCAGACTGAGAACCATGTGCCCTTGTGTCAGAGTCTCATCGGGTCCCTGTTGTCAGCGCTGTTAACGCTGAAATGATGGCTAGCAGAAGAAGACTGCCGACTCTGGAAGCAGAACCTCTATGTTCATGAGAGTGCACAGGAGAATACAGTACAGTATACTCAAACAGCTGGATTTTGAGGAGTGTCTCAAATAAAGATATAGGATTTGATCCAAACAAAAAACCACAAGAAAGAACCAGCTACAGCAATATATAGACTGATAAGACCTATGAAGCATGCAGATTGATGGATGTAATCCCTCCCTGATCAGCGTCACGGTTACCCTGAAGGTGAATGAACAAACGAATGAGTGTTAAGACTTTGGTGATTGTACTATCCTAGACTAAGTATTGAAGATCTCTGCCTCTGGAGGTACTGGTTATGTGCCATAGGGTTGAGGATTCTATAAACATTCTTCGAAAAATCCTTCCTCCCCTTACAACATCTGTTAGGTGGTCAGTGTACGAAACGGTACCATTTCCTGTAAAAGAAGATGGGACGAAAAATGACTGAACTCCTGGCTCTCATTATCTCCAAGGCTAACAGGGCAAGTACCTTAGCATTTGGAAAAGGAACAGGGAAGAGTGGCACCATGCGGTACATAGCAATGTCATGCCTTCCTTGCCAACAACTGCATGAACACAATGTGATATATCAGAGCTTGTGCGAGCACTGAAATCTGACCTCAGAAATTCCCGTTTCAGTTTCTAAGGCACGAAAAAATTGGAAGATCTTGGCGTCTAGATATCGTGTCATGGACAGGTCTCTGAGCTTCAGAAAATCTAGGTCGTGAAACAGTCACGATGTGTAAGATCTTGAGCATTGAAAGATTGACACATCTTAAGGTCTCTGATCCTGGATTGCTAGGAAGGAACAGGCAACAGGAGACGGGTACTCAAGTCCCTCAGTGACTTGAAAGTAGCAATCACCCAAGAACAAACAAAATCCCATCATGTTCCCAATCACGGGGTTACAGATTGCATGGTTCCTAATTGCGGTGCCAGACACATACAGTACCTTCTGAAATGATCTTGTAGTGTTTGTTCATGGAGAACAAGCATGATGGGACCGGTTTTGCAGGCAGCAATAACAATTGGAATGTTCCTGTGAAGATGAAACGCAAAAGGAAAGACCACATAGAAACTCGTGCTCATGTAAGAACAATCCAGGTGAATAACTGTACTATATTATAAATTTCTGGAAATATACTTAAATCATTTTTCTAAACGAAAATACAAGCTTAAGATTTCTATAAACACTTTCCACAGTACTGACGTAATGGCATTAAACATTACAAAATTATGAAAATGCACTTCTGACAGTATTTGATACAGCACACTAACCTAGATTACCCAGAAGCTATCATCATAGTATGGTAATCTAAGCATATAGTATCAGATATGATGGGAGTGATATCTATAAAATTAATTCCTCTTACTTACTTTTACACCAGTAGTTCTTTTAGATACAGCAGAGACAAAATTTCCTTGAATTCTACCAAATATATTTGTAATAGCAGCTGTAAAGGGTTGTAAAGTGTAATAAATTTTCAATTCAAAACTTGCATAGGATGCGTAACACCTTTATGAGTAAACCAGCATCCACAATTATCATGAGCCTCATCCTACAATGGGGCCTGTAACAGAAATTTCTCCTATCTAACCTAACTCATTGAAAGAAATACTGTACAATAATACTAATAGAATGAAAATATGTAAAATAAGTCGTCAATGACAAATGAGTTCTGTTGTACAGTACACTTCCAAGACATTTAGCTTTTGTGTAAATTGCTTTCAGAGATTCATCAAAATTTCTTGTATTATCAGCAGGAACACTATTTACTTCATTCAGAGAAAAAGAAAAGGACTTTCATCATTTTCTTTTATGACGTCCATCCTACAGGAGGGATACTACTTATATTGTAGTTAGTCTTGGATGGTACACTGCAGATAGTATGTAAGGTTCTATGCACAAATCTTAAGATTTTTCTCAAATAAGATGGTTAATATGGCAATCTTACTAAAGTAGAGTAAAATATTTGAATTCAAAAGCTTCTTGATGTAACAAATAACCTGTATTGTGCTAAGTGAAAATCTACTATGGAAGTTTATAAGACATATTGGCACTAGGCTGCAAAAAGAAGAGTTAAACTTAAGGTTACTGCATGATAAAACCAAACAAAAATTTTGATGCTAGAATGTAAAATATAATAAACTTTTTACATCTAATGAAAGAAAATCTTTTAATTTCAAGTCACTATAATCACCGAAAGCTTACATTACATAACTTACCCTAAGGTGTTATGGTCAAAACCATCAATTGACATTCCTTCCTCCATTACTATTATGGATTGGATTAATGAATTTGAGGATATTAGCCTGGCACTGGGGCCTGTCAGGACATTAAAGGCTCAAGGTAATCTACCGTAAACCCCTAGAGTTAAACTGACATAAAAGTTATTAGTGGTTGGATATCAAAATGGAACGAAGACAGAACAGAGATAAAGTAGAATGATATAAAGCAAGTGCAGCTAAGGCCAAAGGAATGTTGTCAAGACCCTTTAGCAATGCCTACAGTGCACCATATTTAGTGCATTGATGGCACTATCCACCTATAGGATATTACAACTATGGGGTTATATTTAATCATCTAGAACCTGCATAGTTGAAAGAGCTAGGTGCGAGAGTATATTTGAGTAGTGTACAATAAATAAAGCCTCTTTAATCACTAGGTATTATGCAGTTGATATTAAGTCATGCATTCTCCATCATAAGACTCAATACAACACAGTATGCTAGAAGTTTTATTCCATCTATGACCAGATTGTGGAATGATCCTCCTAATCAGGCAGTTGAATCGTTGGAACTTCAGAAGTTCAAACTAGCTGCAAATGTTTTTATGTTGAACAGGCTGACATAAGTCTCTCTTCATAGATTACACATGACAGATCTATTTCCACGTTGTTACTGATCTAAAGATATTTCATATTAATTATTCATTACTTCTCATGTTGTTTATTTACTGCCTTCCTTCACTGGGGTATCCCTGCTTTTCCAACAAGGGTTGTAGCTTGGCTAATAATAATAATAATAATGATAATGATGATGATGATGATGATGATGATGATAGCTTACATCATAATCAGAATTAAAGACGGAACATTCAACACGACAGGGCATTTCATCCTCTACCCACAAAAATAAGGGTAGTTGCTTTAAACAAACCAGTCCTATACAATTATAAGGCTATTTGGACTTAGAACTATGCTGACTTGGATTATAGGCTAAGCCATAAGGATAAATTTAATGGAACAGCAATTATATGCCCTTTTACCAACACTCAATCATGAAAATGCAAAGTTTCTTAACCAAACTTAGGATTAATCATTATCAACGAGCTGACAATGGTAAATAAAAAAGCTTCACATCTGCCCTAACCCAACCTAGAATGCAGTGCTGGACCTTTCCTCCATCTTTCCAAATTGACATAGGGTGCTATGATCTTTCTCATTGAACATTATGCTTCTCTGAATGGTACAGCTTCCTTGGCTAGTTTAACTAAGTGGAACATGCAGAAAATTTTCCCAAAAGAGTAAAGCCAGGGCTTTCTATGCTAGGTTGGAATGGAACATGAGGTTTCAATGTCTAATAGTGCCAACCCCAAGGTACAAACCTACTAATGTTGTAACAAAACTAAGATGTTGTAATCTGCTTAAGATTTTAAGTTCTGTCATCACTAAATGGGTACAAGCTTGAGTAATATCAATGCTGAACTGCCTTATAAATCAACAGTAAAAACAGACTTAGGAGCCTTTGTATATTAGCGGCCAGTTCCTCCCATGTGGATTAAAAACAGACATCAACTAACCTAAACTTTCCCCCCTAACCTAACCTACAACCCTTGTCCTTACCTACAGTACTTACCTAACGGGTGGGGGGGCGCTAACGACACCCTGCGACCCCCCCCCAACCTTATATTCTAAGTTAGCCGTATTCATACATACAGTGGCCGCTATCATACATAAACCCCCAGACCTACAGCTAATTTATATAGCCTAATTAAGCCTTGCCAACTTACTCTATGTATTATACATGTAAATATATACTTTAATTTCGGTAAATGTGTAGGAGAGCTCCGCGGAAGATCTTGAAGAATTTAAACACCTACAATTCACTATTATATCATATAGAACGCTTATATAATAGTCAATATATGAGCAGCTTCTATTTAACGAAGATATTCGTGTGTATAGTTATGTTTCACTTGGATTTTTTCTAAGTGTTTGTTTTTGTTTACTGTGTGATGCCTTGGCTAAAATGAGCTGTTTCACCGCCTTACTGCGTATGGCAGACTAGTTCTCAATGCTATTCTAACCAATAACAGGTGTTTTCTTGACGTCACACTGTTTGAAAACCAATCATGGCGGTTTTTACAAATCTAGCCAATGCTGACACTTATTACTTCACTTATCCCTGCTATTTTTCCACCAGTTACCACAGTTTACGTGAAGTTCCGCGGAGGAATATTTTTGCACGTCTCGGATCTCCCTTCAAACTGAAAAGCTCATTTTGCCGTGAAGTATGGAGCAATTAGCAGGACCTTCATCCCGTTCCGACTGTGTCACTTGTGACAATTGCTTTATTTCTTATGGGGATTTTTGTGTACATTATTCAGGGAAAGTTGATTTGCTAATTGCATTTGCTCAACGTCATGGTTTGATTTTGGCAGAGAAAAAGTGCCCTAATTGTGAAAATATGTGCCGTATAGATTACAACAAATTAGCATTCCGGTGTGATCGTAGTGTGGTTACTCGTGGGAAAAGGAAGAGGAGGTGCAATTTTTTCGTGTCTTGTTTCAAAGGTACATGGTTTGGAAACGCAAAGTTAGGCCTAGGTAGGGGTACAGGGCCCCATAGGCTAGGTTAGGTGGGTGTCTTAGGTTCGGTGGTGCCCTGAAAATTACTGTGGCCTTAAGGGGGGGGTCGCAGGGGGGCTCCCTGGTAGGCCTAGGTAGGGGTACATGGCCCCCAGGGTAGGGTAGGTAGTTGTATTAGGTTCGGTAGTGCCCCGAAAAATCACTTTTCTCCTCCTCCCCCCACCCAAAAACCCCGCTTCCCACTGGGGTCCCCCATAATTGTAGTAGTAGGTTTATGCTTACATTTTCTGTGTAAGAGTTAGGTGGTTGTAGGAGGATTATCTCACAGTTTCAAGGTAACTGTAGCTCTAATTTACTGTTTTCTTTCGTTTTCTACTTTTAGAAACTTTTAAATCGAGCGCGGAGGTCTCCTACACAATTACCTTAATTTCTAGCCAAATCCATGAACCATACTTTTTCTTTTCTACTCATTTTGTTTTACTCATATCCGGCCTTGAATATTGGAGCAAACCAAATTCTATGAGTTTTCTTACTGTGCCCATAATATAAACTGGGATTTCTGGTGGGAGTTAGGTGCATCAAGGATAATTGGGGAAAAGTGGAGATTAGCCTACCAGCCCTATATCCTACTTTACGGTAACAACTATGGAAGTATATACCTCCATGCATATGGTAACTACTATCGAAGTCTATGCCTTCGTGCTTCTCATGGAAACAACCATGGAAGTATATAGCTTATGCCCATGGTAACAACCTATATTTCCATAAATGGCACAAACTATGTTAAGACTTTAAGCAGATGATGTTTGCGGGTTATCAATATATAATTAAACAGCATTATACTTAAATGACAATGCGTACCCTAAACATTATGAGAGATGTGACAACGAAGCTCGAGAAGATTTTAAAGTCACAAAAAAGCATAAAAAAAAAAACTAACAAATAAAAACAAGGCTCGGCGGTTAGCAACATCATGCGGCAGTGACAAATAATATATAGAGCCGGTTTCATTTCTCACATTTTATTATTCCTACTACAAAATTTCATTTACATATTTCAGAGGTGGAAAATACTCATACAAATCATATGAAGACCATTTAAAACCATTAATTCACCCTCCTACACCACAAGTAGCTAAATACCTTATTTAAAAGGCCCGGGGTAATAGACAGCCTTGAAATATTTTAGCCTACCGTAGCCAGCTAGTATTTTAAGTTGTTTAATTTTATCATCCAACCGCATAAAAGTCGATACATACAGACAAAGCATATCGAGAGAAAAAAAACTAGAACTTAAAATACAAAGCTCTTAAAATAAAGGCTCCAGTATTTAAATAACACAACTGAATATAATTCAAAACCCAGACCGGGCATAACTCCAAGATTGTCATTACACTTACTTAGGTTGTATATCAGAAAACAGCTTAGGCATTGAATTAAACTAAAATGAACTCACCTTTGATGTCATTCTGAAAATTAAAGCGAAATCTCACTGACAGACAATACTTCCAGTGCTTGACCAGAGTTCTTAGCTTTATGGCGAGTTGCTGACCACTCAGATTATGTCTTACCCTTACCAAATACCCATACCATTAATGTCATCATGACTAAACATGGAAGAAAATTTCTTGAATATAATTAAATAAAGGATTATAACTCTCAAATTGTGACTAATAGAATGCAGATAATATGTTTGATTATATATCATATTTATTGGGATTTTCTGTACTTACTTTCATTGGTAGAGTAAATTTATTTCCGTAATTTGAAATCCCCCTAGACATGGATGGTGGTTGTTTACATTTAGCCATATTTTACTTGTTTTGTGAACAAATGATTATGTCATTTCAATTGGAAGTTAAAGTCTCTAAATATTATTATTTTTTAATTCCACATCCAACTTTAGTTGTAGGTAATCTGATAGATATAGTTTTAAATTAAAGAAAATCCAGCTGACGTATGCATTCGCATTCACCAATAGGAGGCAGGACTGTAAGGGTGTGTTTTGGGTGTGTCAACTTATCCCAGCCTATCAGATGCTTTTACACGGCAACGTTACTTTACATTAATTTAATAAAGGGCTGCTTTTCTGGTCCTGTAAAGCAGGAACATCATTTATAAATGTCCAAGATGTGTCGAGACTGCAAATCCCAATGGTTCATGGGCTAGGCAATCAAGGGATGACATGATGAGACTAAGCATCAACTTAGAAGAGATGAAGGTAAATGTACAACAACAGATGTCTGGTTTTATGGATATGATAACTGCTCAATACACTGATATGCGTCAAGAAATTGTTGAGCTGAAAGAGAAACTTATGGAATACGAACAAGAGAACGTGACCAAGACTACATATGCAAGTAAGTTGAAATCAAGAAACACTTTGGTTATAAAATCTACGGAGGAAAATAAGAAGGCTTCAGATATCAAGAAAACTATCATGAAGAAGATAACCCCGAATGTCGAACAGGTCAAAACCTCTAAACAAGGCCACTTGGTAGTTAATTTTGCGGATAAAACTGGGTTAGAAAAAGGCTAAAAATTACTTAGAAGAGGTCAAGAATGACATTAAGGTAGAAGTAGATAAAAAGGATCTATTTGAACCGAAGGTCAAGGTCTGCAATATTGATGAAAATGAAGATGATATAATTGCCAGTATAATGGAGAAGAATGAATGGTTGAATGATATATGTGAAAATGAAGAAGACTTTAAATTGATCAGGAAGTTTAAATCAAGACAAAGCGGTAAATTACACGTCATTATAAAGTGTAGTCCAACTATCAGGAAAGTCTTCCGTAAAAGGGATGATAGAGTATATACCACGCTTGGAGGATGCTGTAAAATCTATGATTCCTACAATGTATTTCAGTGTTATAAATGCCAGGAATTTGGTCATACTGCCGAAAATTGTAGCAAGACTCGGGTATGTGCCAAATGTAGCCAGGATCATCGAACCACGGATTTTACTGTAAATACGCTAAAGTGTCATAACTGCACAGTGAGGAATTACAATGATACGAATCATAAGACATATGACGATAACTGCAAAGTATACAAGGAGGAGCTTACCAGGATAAAAAAAATAGAACCGATCATGGAGTCTAGCCCATTGGTTAAGTGTGGTCTGATAAATATTCAATCGGTTGGGAATAAAACCATAAAGATTAGAAATCTTATTAACGAAGTGGAATTAGATTTATGCTTATTAACGGAAACTTGGTTGCAGGGAAATATTAGTGATAACTCAAAGATTCAGGAGATGACGCCGTGTACTCACGATTTCTACCACGTACCAAGAAAGGACAAAACTTGAGGAGGAGTGGGTGTCTTTGTGTCGAAAACCTTCTCTAGGGTTTCTATCATGAATGAAATAGTATTTGAAACGTTTGAATATATATGTTTAAAATTGACAAGAAACAATAAGGTAGTGAATATAATATCATTATATAGACCACCAGCGAGTAATATGACGAAATTCATTGAAGAATTTAGTATTCTTATGGGTGTGGTGGACGATGTTAAAAATACATTAATTGGTGGAGACTTCAACTGTTGGGTAGATGATGAAAATGATAATAAGGCTAAAGAACTCAAGGAAGTATTTGAGATGTTTAATTTAATAAGTAGTGTTTTGGTATCAAAGTCAGTAGGTGGTCATACACTCGACTTGGTCATATGTGGCAAAGACTCAGACCTAATAAAAAACCTTGAAGTGGAACCAGACTTTGAGATCTCAAAAACACATAAACTCATCACCTTTAATGTTAATATAAATTGCACCAGAGTATTGAAAAAATGGATCACATATAGGGAACGGGAAAATTTTGATGCTGAGAACTTTATTGAAGCTAGTGTAGCGCAAATGTCTTGTGTGAACACACAATGTGAACATATGGTAGACATAGAATGTGTTGGGTGCTATACCAAGAAATACAACGACAATTTTGGAAAAATGTACGATACCATGTGTCCCATAAAGAACAAACAAATAGTGGTACGCGAAAATGTTAGATGGTATAATAGTGAGCTATTCAAGGCAAAAAGACACAGACGTAAGATGGAAGGTAGATGGAAAAGAGCCAAATCCTTACAAGCCAGAAATCTATACAATAAGGCCAGAAATGACTATAACATCCTGTTAGAAAAAACAAAAAGAAAATTCTACAACGGCGAATGTAAAAAACCAATAATATGAAGGACTTTCACAAAAATCTTGATGATTTGATGGGATTAAAGAAAAAATATGTCTTGCCTGATAATGTTTGTGCAGAGAGTTTTGCTATATTCTTTAATGAAAAAATTGATAAAATCTATAGAGTTTTCCCCCAAAATCACTTGGAAGGACAGTCAGCTATGCCAGTGAAGGAGGGAAAGAAGTTAATAAAATTTAAGGAAATAAATATGTGCGACTTGTTAAAGGTTATGAGAGGGATGAAGAATACTTATTGTGGAAACAACCCTTTCCCAATCAGTTCAATAAATGAGGCTCCAAACAAGCAAGTTGTATATAATATTTACCTGAACATAATTAACCTAAGTATATCACAATCCTGTTTTCCTAGCTGTGAAAAAAACTGCGTTGATCAAACCAATTTACAAAGGGAAAGGTGATGTAAACGAGCTAATTTTGTATAGGCCCATTTCAAATTTATCCTACATGTCAAAGCTTATTGAAAAAGTCATAAGTGAGCAATTATGGGCGCATATTGACGAGTTAGAGGTATTCCCGGAAAATCAATCGGCCTACAGAGCTAATCATTCTACAGAAACTACTTTTTGCTCAATAATGAATGATATGATAGGTCTTCTTGATGGGGGAAAGTGTGGAATTTTGATTATGTTAGATCTTAGTGCTGCTTTTGACACTGTTGTGCACGAGTACGTACTTGACGACTTAAAGTCTATTGGAGTGACTGAGGAAGCACTGAAATTTTTGGGAAGTTACTTAGTGAACAGGAAGACTATTGTAGAAGTTTCTGGAAACCGATCCAATGAGAGAATTCTTACGAAGGATGTACCACAGGGTAGTGTTCTGGGCCCTATCTTGTTTAACATATATACTATCAAGCTATCACACATCTTGAAAAAACAAAAAGTGGGTTTTAAACTATATGCAGATGATACTCAGTTTTACCTCTCAATTTCAACAACACAAGATACAAAGAAGAAAATTGATGAGATAATGACTGAAATAAAAACATGGATGCAGAGGAAAAAGCTCAAATTAAATGATGACAAAACAGAATGTATGTTCTTTGGCACAAATGTGGCTTTGAAAAAATACCAGTTAATTCAAAGTATAAAAATTGGTGATGCTGATGTTGGGATTGTGCCTGTTGTGAAAAATTTGGGTGTACTGATAGACTGTAATTTGTCAATGAGGGACCAAATTGTGAACACAGTGAAAGTGTGTAACTATCACCTGAGAAACATAGCATTTACTAGAAAATATTTAACAGAGGGCAGTACAAAAATTTTAGTGATGAGTCATGTAATATCAAGGCTTGATTATTGCAATTCTCTGTACTACAAATTGCCCAATACACTACTAAGAAAGCTTCAAAATGTGCAAAACCGGGCGGCTAGATTGATTAAAGGCATTAAACTAAGGGAGAGAATAACTCCTGCATTGATGGATCTACATTGATTACCTGTTAAGGCTAGAATTGAATTTAAAATTTGCTTGTTGACTCACAAAGCACTTACAAGTGATAAGCCTCAATATCTTCGTGATTGCTTGGTTCCCTACCCTGAAGCTACCAGCGCCGCTGTAAGAGTTAGACATGCTGATGACCCTCATAGACTATTCGAAATTAGTGTGAATCATGCAATAGGAGGAAGAACGTTCAGTTATGCTGCACCGAGACTCTTTAACGACCTTCCACTCGATGTCAAGAACAGCAATAATGTGGCAGCTTTCAAGAAAAACCTGAAGACTTATCTTTTTAGAAAGTGTTATAATAGTGATCTGAAAACTATTAAGCCTGAATACAAATGCTAGCGAAATAACTGATAACGATACAGCGCAAAATATTAATTGGAAAGAAATTTTTTTTTCACGCACCAAGGCCCGCCTGAACAGACCTTTAGTGTTTGGTGGAGGGCGAGAAATAAACCCCTAAAAGTAAGAGTAAAAGTAAAGTACTCTCCACAGGACCTCTTCGGTTATTTTATGATGTCCATTCGGGTGCGTTTAACATTTCACAATTCGTATTGCTCGCTTACTGTTTGATCGTCACTATCAAAACACTCGCAATATAAGTAGGTCTTTAGTTTCCTCTTGAAAGCCTTAATGTCTTCACTTATTCGGGTGTCTCGTGAAAACCTATGTATAAATAGCGTTCATACAAGATATGTGTATTTTTTTTAATGACGTTATGCAAGAAACTCCACCTACATTCACAATTAAGATAAAAATTTTCTAGATGTACTTATATTGATTATTTCAGAATAATTTCTTGCTGTCGCTTGTTTAGTGTATATTTACATATCAATTTTATTAGCAGACTTTTATATCATAATCATTATTATCACCCAAGCTATACAATTTTACTTAGAAATGCAGAATGCCAAGCCAAAGATCTCCAGCAGAACAAAAGCAGCCAAGTGTAGACAGAAATAGAAAAGTAACGAATTAACTATATATGAAAATTAATAAAGAATGTAGAATATGTTAAGATAAGTAACGAAGATAAACAGAGTGCGTCATACCTAAAATATGCAACGAGACTAATGTCAATTTGTTAACCTTTGCAAGAAGTTTGTACTTCGATATTCCATCGATTCAACTGTCTGATCAGGAAGATCATCCTAAAATTTGGTCATAGTTGGAATAAAACTTCTAGAATACTAGTAGTAAGAGGTTGGCCATGGCACCAGCCACCCGTTGAGATACTACCGCTAGAGTGTCACTGTGTGCTTTGACTGGTCAGACAGTACTTCATTTAATCCTTCTCTTTGGTTACGGCTCATTTCCCTTTACTACACATACATAGAATAGTCTACGATTTTCTTTAGATATTCTCTTCTGTCCTCATACACCCGACAACGCTGAGATTACCACACAATTCTTCGCTCATGGGGTTAAATACTGCACTATAATTGGTCAGTGGCGACTTTCCTCTTGATAAGGGTAGAAGAGACTCTTTAGTCATGGCAAGCAGCTCTTCTGGAAGGACACTCCAAAATCAAACCATTGTTCTCTAGTTTTGGTCGGTGTCATAGTCTCTGTACCATGGTCTTTCACTGTCTTGGGGGAGAGTTTTCTTATTTGAGGATACACTCTGGTAGCCTACACTATTCTATATTATTTCTCTTCCTTTTTTTGAAGTTTTAATAGTTTATATATGAAAGATTTATTTCAGTGTTGTTATTGTTTTTAAGATATTTTATTTCAATTGTTAATTACTTTTCTTTTAGTTTATTTATTTCCTTTTATCACTGGGCTATTTTCCCTGTTGGAGCCCTTGGGCTTATATCATCCTACTTTTCCAGCTAGGGTTGTAGCTTAGCTGGTAATACTGCTCGTCATGGTATTAGGAACATAGATTTTCCTGGCAACAGAGACTTAGATTTTCCTGGTATCAAAGACTAAGATTTTCCTGGTATCAGAGACTAAGATTTTCCTTGTATCAGAGACTAAAATTTTCCTGGTGTTAGAGGCAGATTTCCCTGGTAGGTGTATTCTAAAATTGGATTTTCTGGTATCAAAGAATCAGATATACTGGTTTTGAAGACTTCTCTCGTATGAGAGACTTAAATTTTCTTGGCATTATGGACTCAGATTTTTCTGGCATCAGAAACTTAGATTTTCCAGGTATCAAAGACTGTTAGATTTTACTGGTATCAGAGACCAGGGTCTTCCTGGTGTCAAAGACAGTTAAATTTTCCTGGCATTAAACTGATTTTCCCTGTGTCAGAGACTTAGATTTTCTTGGTACCAAACACTGTTAGATTTTCCTAGTTATTTTCCATAGTTTGACCATAGTTCAGATTCAAAAAGAAAATACCCTGAGCATAACAAATCTAAAACAATGACCAGTGCATTTTCGCGCGCGCGCAAAAAAAAAAAAAATAAATAAATAAACTTCGTTAATTGGGTTTTGTATCGAACAAAATGTTTTCAAAGTAGAAATCGTGAACCAGGAACAATAGCGTAGAAGAAATTATACAATGAGCTGCCAATTGGGAACGTCCCTGCCTGACGATCTGCTGGAATGGGGTTCGAGTCGCGCTCAAGGTTGATAGTTTCTTGTAGAGCCTGCAATCTCACCATCCATGTGAGCTAAGGAGGGGGGGGGGGGGGGGGTTGACTCATCCTATAGGTCTACCTGTCGAGTAGGTTTTTTCCCCCCAGTTGCATCTCTGCATTGAATGATCAACTAGGTCCTAGTGCCGGATCATGTGTCCCAAAGCACCCAATAAGATCTTGGGATCTCATTGTGATCCATTGACCCTCATTTCTAACGAGTAAGATGCAGCTTCTCTTGGGATATAAAAACGCCAACTAACGCACACTGGCTCTCAGTCACTTCGATAGTTGCGACGCCATTATGTATTATCAGATGACCCAATTTGTCTTTTCAACAAACATAAAAACTGTGGCTAATGAGAGTCTCTTCTGCTGAGAAGACAGGCCTTAAACCCACCTCCCTCTCCCCCTCCCCTCCCACTCCTACAGCACCTTGTAAATTTCTTACCAACCCCCCACCTACCACTTCATTCCAGTGTTATATAAACCCTAACCCCTTTATCTTCATAGTCCCTCAGGATGAAAAGCATTTATTATGTCCTTTATTGTTATTTATATTATTTTTCTTTCTCTTCTCCCCTGCTTCGCTTTGTCAAGTTTTGCGTTCAGATGAAGGAACGTGACTTTCACGACAATAAGTCAGACCAAAGAAGAGGGAAATAAAAATCGTTGCCTTTTTTCTTAACTTCTCTCGGGAAAATGTAACCTGACCATGATGCCTTTTAGTGTTGTTGTTGTTGAGGAATACTTAAATAACTTAAGATTTGTAGGTGATCTAGTTCTATCTAGGGAATCAGGGGATAAATTGCAAAAGATTATAGAAGATTTGAGAGAGAGAGAGAGAGAGAGAGAGAGAGAGAGAGAGAGAGAGAGAGAGAGAGAGAGAGAGAGAGAGAGAGAGAGAGAGAGAGAGAGAGAGAGCAAAAATGTAGGACTAAATAAATAAGCGTAAATGTAGGATAATTTTTAATTAATACAAATGTAGATAGACAACAAATAAAGGTTATGGATGAACCTCTAAAGATTGTTTATGAATATCATATACTTAGGGTAGACAGTAGGCCTAAGTGTTTCTCCAGGACATGAGACCGAAATTAAAAGAGCGATAAGGTTGGAGAGCTATTTGTAAACAAAATTAAATCATGAAAGTAAGATACCACTTTCTCTAAAATTAAAAGTATTTAACCAGATGGTCCTACCAGTAGGCTATTAACTTATGCATCAGAAACTTGGAGCCTTATCAAAACCTTAGAACATACAACTCAAAGACCAATGGAAAGAATAATAGTGGGAATAACCCTAACAGACAGAAAAAGAATATGGATACGAGAGCAACCTAAGGTAGAGGATATTCTAATAACGTATAAGAAAAAGAAATGGACATGGTCAGGACATATAATGAGGATATTATTATTATTATTATTATTATTATTATTATTATTATTATTATTATTATTATTATTATTACTTGCTAAACTACAACCCTAGTTGGAAAAGCAGGATGCTACATGCCCAAGGGATCCAACAGGAAAAATAGTCAAGTGAGAATAGGAAATAAGGAAATAAACTACAAAAGAAGTAATTAACAATTAAAATTAAATATTTTAAGAACAGTGACGATATTAAAATAAATCTTTCATACATAAACTATAAAAACTTGAAAGGAAAAACAAGAGGAAGAGAAATAAGATAGAACAATGTACCCAAGTGTACCCAAAGACAGTGGAAGACCATGGTACAGAGGTTATGGCACTACCTAAGTCTAGGGAATAATGGTTTGATTTTGGAGTGTCCGTCTCATAGAAGAGCTGCATACTATAGCTAAAGAATCTCTTCTACCCTTACCAAGAGGAAAATAGCCACTGAACAATTACATTGCAGTAGTTAACCCCTTGAGCGAGGAAGAATTGTTTGGTAATCTTAGTGTTGTCAGGTGTATGGGGACAAAGGAGAATATGTAAAGAATATGCCAGACTATTCGATGTCTATGTAAGTACAGGGACAATGAATCGTAACCAGAGAGAAAGTCCAAAAATGTATGCTAAATAGAGAATTGTTGCGGAGTGAACCATGATGGACATTAAATATAACAGAATGGGTCCCTGCAGATTACAAACGAAGCAGGAAAAGGAAAAGACGATGTACTGGCGAGTTAAGAAAATCTGTTGGTATAGACTGGCATTGATTATAACAGAATGGGTCCCTGCAGATTACAAACGAAGCAGAAAAGAGAAGACGATGGGTTGGTGAGCTAAGAAAATGTTGGTATAGACTTAAACAGACGCAAATGGAAGGATATTTCTGAGGCCTTTGTCCTACAGAAAACTATAGCTACGACTGATGATGATGAGTGGCCAATAATCTTTTTTTTTTAGTATTGTGTTACTGTTTAGCATACACGAATCAGCTGTGGGGTAGTATAAATGCTTGCGGACAAAGAATCTTGAAGATTGTGGATTTTATTTTTCCTTGTTTCCTTTTCTCACTGGGCTATTTTCCGTATTGGGGCCCCTGGGCTCATGGCAACTTGCCTTTCCAACTAGGGTTGAAGCTTAGCATTTAATAATAATAATAATAATAATAATAATAATAATAAGTTGTGGACTGGAACCAGTTGCTCCTGTAATTTCTCTGCCAAAACAAGATTCGTTCTCTACAGCAACACATTTTTTTTACGACAAATAGAACTGAATTTATAATTCATTCAGACCAGTTCATTCATTATGAATACATCGTTGTACATAAAAATATTTTAGAAAAAATATTGATATATAAGTTTTTTCGTGGTAATCACTTACCAAATATGCTAAATATCTTAATGTAAACGAGTTCCCAACAACAAAACTTTACTGTAGTGTAGCCGTCAGTACTGGTAAGAACTTTGCATAATTTTATTTATTGTATTAGTATTTGCTTTTGAATGAAGGCAGTTGTAAGAATTTTGAATACTGGCAAAAATTGTCATGGTGTATACCGGTTTAATCTTTTTGGTTACATTTATATATGCCGAAAATTAATTATAATTTTGTTCTGTCGTTAACCTAGCCGAAAATTCTACAGCATTATTTGCTTGAAAACTTTAGAATAAAGGCAGACTACAACTACAAGTAGACAGGTAAATTGTATTCAGAATTGAAAGACGTTCTTGCAGTGTTATTCATTCGATTTGTCATAATGTAGATATAAAAACCAATCGCCATTATTATCGAAAAAAAAAATGTTTATATGGAGTAAAAGTTTTTACCGGTAAGGGCATCTCAGAAATATAGAATAATCGGTAAAGTATGGTAAGTTAACAGAGCTCATTTCCCGATATTATTGTAATATATTACAGGGTAATGTAACTTAAGGAAAAATTACCTATTTCTATTTATAAAGGTCCGTATCTTTCCTGACATGTAAGTAAAGGGGACTGGGATGCGTTGGGCTGTAGCTTTCCCAGTCAGTAAGGACATGGCTAGGAATGTAGTTAGTAGGGACAGGGCGACATCTTTCTTATTACTAGCCCAATCTTTTTTCCTTATGGGGAAGATGTTCTTTACTATGATAATTCCCTTGAAAAAGAGCCGATTTCTGACATTTTTTTACTCGATTTTCGGGCGGTCCAAGGCCTGTTCCCACAAACTGCAAAGGCTCCTAATCTCCATTTTCTCTGCACCTTTCCTTAAAACTACATTCATACTAGTTGATTTCACAACCTAAAATACAGCAAGGTCGTCTAGGCCTGTTTGATAAATTTATATTTGTTCCTACACTTAATATAAACCTTTGACCGTTACTAGAAATAGCCAATGACTTTAGTGAAGCTGGAATGACCATTAAGCTTTTAAAGAGGTAAGGACGGTTGACTGTCAGGTGGCTGGTAGGTCCTTCCAACCCAACAGAAAGCGCTACCTTCATCTAACTGTTTTAATCTTTTGTTTTTCGTTCAGTTTGAATATTGATCTTGCAGTTATGTTCACTGAATTTTAGTGGTAGAAGTAAGGATATGCATAAGAGTTGGCTCGCCACCCTTCTTCCCTTGTGTCTGCCGATTCTGAAGGTGCTAAGTACGTATTACCTGGCTATTGTGTTTTCTGCCCTGCGAAAGTGTTGTCATCGGCCTACACGATTCCAGAGAAAACGGACTTCAAGTCCTTTCTTCCCTCTCTTGTCTTCTCTGCTTCTTCACTTTCAAAGTCCAGCAAGTCTGATCAATAGAAGTTACATACGCGTAACTCCTACCGTTTCTCTCCCCATGAGAGAGACAATGAAAGTTCCAGGAACCTCCATTCTTGTGTGATTGCTGAGAGTTGCCCTTTAGTTGGACAAAACATTGGCACACTCAACCTTATGGATTTTCTGGTTACTTGGAGGAGGTGTTTTCACACTTTTTACTTGTGTGCAGTCTTACAGAGGGAGGAGTGAGGACTGGGAATTGTCCCATTGTGGGAAAAAACATTGGTTCTTTCAACTCAGATTGAGCATAATTACTTCCGGTTGGAAAGGAAAGTTGCCGCCCTCTCTTCTTCCTTCTTGGATGATTCTCTCTCTCTCTCTCTCTCTTTTGGAAGAGGGAGAAACTGTAAGTGCCTTAAGTTTTCTGTACGTGCTGCTATTGCTGCTTCCCCTTCGCCTATTATGAAGTTCCAGTGACAACCTCTGAATCTTTGGATATGAGGCCTGCCGAGGAAGGAGTCACAGAAGCACTGGATGACTGATCTGTCTGACTATTTGAAATCTCAGTCTGGTTCCTCTGCATGGTTTCGAGGAAGGAACAGCGCTGCACTTAACCCCTCCGGAAGCTATTGTGGTATGAAATACACGCTCAGACCTCTATTACCAGTGCCAAATCTTATATGAGACGAGGCACAAATCCTGTTGGTCAGGACACAGAGCCATGCTCTCATCCTTCTCCTACCATGGACATTACTTGGACGCTTCAGTGACACCTTCGCATGCACGAACTTCCAGACGACCACAAGCTGCCCAGATGAGTTCTCCAGAGGTGAATGACTTCTCAGATCAGTCTTCTGGCACTCACAAGCAATGAACCTCTTTTCCACGTGTATGCATAAAGAAGTTTGCTTGTCATTTTCAGTCTTTGCGAGACCATCTTCCTCGTACACGAGCATAATGATCTCCACTCGCCAGCCAGTCTGCAGACAGAACTGTGTGATCTCATAATAATCCTTGGTTGGAGAGGATCCTTGCCAACAACCGTATGAGGAAGATGTGGCCTCTCAGTGCTTGTACAAGTGCTGAAATCGTGTTTGAGAGGTCTCCTGTTTCAACTTCTAATGTTCGACTGAGTTTGAAGATATTGGTTTCCGGAAAACTAGGTCATGGATCGGGTTTCTGTCTTCTTCTTTGAGTGTGGGAAAATCTAAATCAAGGGGTAGTATTAGCCCATCAGCAGATCTTGAGCAATGGTTTCACTGAAGCATGTCGAGAACATCCTGAGGCAGGAGAACGACAACTGTGGATATCCATGTCCTTACCAGCAGTGCTTGTGGTCAGTCTCGTACGAGACCGACCACTTGTAACTGGAGCATAAGTTTTTGTACCTTGTGCAGACAACTTCCCCTTATAATTTGGCTTTGGTACAGCAGTGCTGTACAGTACCTCCAAAACCATGTTGAGGAATCATACTGAGACTCCGGAGAGTCAGACTGAACTGTTGTCCTGTGCATCGCTGACTTCTTACTTGGTAGGCCACACATCTGAAGATTCGGTTGTCATCTCTTGAACTCTGCAACAGGTGAAGGGGAAACAGCAATAACAGTGCAAATCAGAAATATTTTGCACCTACTGCTTAACTCTTTCCCTAAAGAGCGAGAAAGATCGTTCAAGAAGGAAGAAATAGTTTAGCGTCCTTCTTTCTCTTCCCTACTGATAGTGCATATGCTCAGATATAATGAGTTATGATAACCATTGTTTTTGCAATGTGACAACTCTCAGTCCTCACTTCTCCCTCTGTAAGACTGCACACAGGTAAAATGTGTGAAAATGCCTCCACCAAGTAACCAGGCACTCCCTAGTGTTGTGTGCATTGATGTTTCTTCTTGCTAGAGGACCACTCTCAGCAATCACACAAGATGGGAGGTTCCTGAAACTTCACTGTCTCTCCCATGGGAAGAGAAATGGTAGGAGTTGCACATACATAACTCCTATCAATCAGACTTCCTGGACTTCATGATGACGTCTACTGCACGCTCTTCTTCAAAAAGACAATGCAAGGGAGAAAAAAGAACTTGAAGATCGTCTTCAGAGTTGTGTAGGCCAGTGACGACACTCGTAGGACAGAAAACACAACATCTGGCCGATATGTCCTTAGTGCCTTCCTGGATCAGCAGACACTGAAGGGAAGAAGGCGGCGGCTCTCCTCCCCTGTTGACCGAGCACTAGTGATATCCAAGGAAAGTTTCCTTAAGCTCATGTTGTCATCATTGCTTTTGGCTACACACAATGGACAGGACAGCATTAGACATGCCGCTCGACCGGATAACGGCAGATAACAAGGGAAACTTGTATATTATTTCTTCTACCATAAAATCCCTAGAGCATGATTAGAAGACCAATATTCAAACTAGAAAAAAAGGAAAAGACTAAAACAGCCAAATAAAGACACCGAGAAGTACGTCAGTACTCTCCGACAGCCAAAGTCAAAGTGAATGTAGCGCTGTCTGTTGGGTGGGAGTGGTCACCTGCCACCTGACAGCGAGCTGTGTTCAGCTCGTCAAAAAGCTTAACGGCCGTTCCAGCTTCATTGAAGTCATGCTCTTATCAAAGGCCGAAGGTTTGTACTGTATTACGTTTAGGAACAAATATAAATTTATCCAAGAGTCCTAACGTACTTTTACCATACTATACTGTAGTTTTCAATATTAAACTTACCCGATAATCATGTAGCTGTCAACTCCGTTGCCCGACAGAATTCTATGGAGGGATACGCCAGCTATCACAATACTAGAAGGGGGTGTACTTACCAGCGCCACCTGTGGCCAGGTACTATAGTACTTCTTGTTGACACCTCCTCAATTTTTCCTCTGTCGTGCTTCCGGCAAGACATTCTGGGATACGCTTATGATCTTGGAGTTTTTCACGGCTGTTTGGTGAAGTATTCTCTCAGATTTCGGCTGTCGCTTTACTGGAAAACTTCTATATTAGCTTAGATAGCTATTATTTAGTCCTGATTTACGGTTAACGATCTTTTGCTTGATTTTGAAACCCCTTTTGGCTAACTCTTTTGATTCAAGATGGCTGACATTTCACAAGCCCCCACCCATAGACGATGTAGGTCTTGTAATAGGCGTATTCCGAAGGCCTCGGTAGATCCTCACACCGCTTGTTCTGACTGTAGGGAAAGGCCCTGTCAGTTAGAAAATCGATGTGAGGAGTGCGCCGGACTTTCGGAACTTGATTTTGTCCGTCTTCTGAAGTATTCAACTAAGTTAGAGAGAGGTAGAGTTAGGAGGAGTTCTTCTCACTCTTCACTTTTTTCCTCATCTCATGATCCCCTACCTATTCCTACCCCTGTAGTGGCTACCCCCGAACCTACTATTTGCCCTCAGCCTGATATGTCTGTTGTTTTGCGGGCCATTCAGGCCTTAGGTGAAAAAGTAGAGTCAGTGGTTAGTGATCATAAGTCTCTTATGGCCGAAGTCAAGGAACTTAAGGTCAAGAGTACAGTGGGTGGTATTAGTGCCAGTGCTGTGACGAGTGCTAGTGTCAGTGCAGTGCCAAGTGCTAGTGTCAGTGTCAGTGCGGTGCGTGAGGTTACTTCTGTGCGTGCCAGTCGTCCTCCCAGTCCGGGACCTCTTGCAAGCTCCCAAGCCCAGGGGAGAAGCAATGTCGAAGGGCAAAAGGGTTTGGCAGGCCTTGATCGGCGCACAGAAGTATCCTCGGTGGTTGCGGGCGTGTCTTCCAGAGACCGTCACTCCCACCTGCAGACGATTGAGCCCGTCTTTTACTCGTCTGCTGATCAATTGTCAGGGAAGAAACGCTGGACCCAGGTCTCAAGACCACTCAAACGCAGAGTCCAGTCCTCAAGAACTCAACCGGGCTGCAGTCACTGGATCAGCTCTGACTCGCCGCAGTCATCAGTTGATTGCACTCCGCCTAAGAGGAGTAAGGTTCTGCCGCAACAGATCTCGTCTGTTAAGGCTTTACCTCAGCAGACCTTAGTGTCTGCCGACCCCAAGTTGTCTCTACTGCAGTCCATGCATTCACAACTTGCGGTCTTGATGAGTGAGTGTCAGGCTGAGAAGGTTGCACCTCCTCCTGCGATCGCTCCGCCTGACCGCAGTACTGCCTGCCAGGCGTACGATGTTGAGGCTCCTCAGAATACCTTACCACGTTCTGAGTTTACTGTTTCCAGCGGTGTGCAGCACCCTCCGCCTTCCTCAAGACAATCTCAGCAATGGGAACAGGAAGCTTATACCCTTCCTCCGCTTCCTCTTGCAGTTCCACCAGTGAGGCAACACTCTCTTGAGGTACAACAACCTCTCCCACCTATGAGTCAGTCTCCTCAGCCCTCGCTGCACCGAGCTCAACCCTTCTCAAGGCAAGCGCATCAACACCTTAGCCTTGCGCCTCAGGAGCCTCAACTCGCGAGACAATTACTGCGTTCTGCGCAGCCACTACCTCATCGCTCACAGCTCTCACCGCAGGAACCTCAACTCGTTCCTCAGGAACTCGCTACTGCGCCTCCGCCTACCGCTCAGCAAGCGCAACCCTTGAGTTCAGCCACTCATGCCAGGAGTCAGCCTCCTCCACCCATGCGCCTTCCTTCTGCTTCTTCGGTCGATCAGCCTTTGCAGACTGAGCCTCAGGTGCTCCCTCAACTGAGTCTTGAAGAGGAAGCCACTAATATTGTTGTTCCTGCTCGTTCTGACTCTGCTGTTCAGCATACCTTACCGATCTCTTCGCTACACTCTGATGGTGAAGTGTCTGATGATGAGGTTGCACACCTGGATCCCTCATCAGACGTGGATGAATCCAAGTCTTCTCCACCTTCTATTGACTTTCGTAAGGTCTTGGCTCTTTTTAGGGAGGTGTACCCAGACCACTTTGTCTCCGCTACTCCCCGCTCTCCGCCATCTGAGTTTTCGCTGGGCATGCAGCCAGCTAAATCTTCTTATACTAGGCTCGTCTTAGCAAGGTCCTCTAAGAGAGCGTTAAGGATTTTAGGGGAGTGGTTGCAGTCTAAGCAACAACTTGGAAAGACTTCGTTTATGTTTCCTCCGACCAAGCTCACTTCTAAAGCGGGCGTTTGGTATGCCACAGGAGAGGAACCAGGCTTGGGAGTTCCTGCCTCTGCCCAGGCTGACTTCTCTAGTCTGGTAGACTCTCCTCGTAGAACAGCTATGAGGCGCTCTAAGGTTTGCTGGACCTTCTCAGACCTTGATCACTTCCTGAAGGGTGTTTTTAGAGCATTTGAGATGTTCAACTTCCTAGACTGGTGCCTGGGGGCCCTCAGCAAGAAGACCTCCTCTGCGGACAAAGATTCTGCCATGCTCTTAATGTCCTGCATGGATAAGGCCATTAGAGATGGATCTGGCGAGCTTGCTTCGATGTTTGTGTCAGGGGTTCTTAAGAAAAGGGAGCAACTTTGTACCTTCCTTTCCTCCAGCATCACACCTTGTCAAAGGTCTCAACTCCTTTTCGCTCCGCTCTCGAAATTCCTTTTTCCCGAAGAGCTTGTTAAGGACTTGTCTGCTGCCCTGATACAAAAGGACACACATGATCTTGTGGCCTCATCGGCTCGTAAGACTAAGGTTTCTACCTCAGTCCCCAGGACCTATCGCACTCCAGTGGCTGATACTCCTGCTACGAGGTTCATACCGCCCTTTCGTGGTAGAGCCCCCAGCCGAGGAAGTTCCCGTCCAGACGCTTCCAGGAGCAAGTCTAGGAAAAGTTCCAAGGCTTCTAAAGGAAAAAACTGACTCTCCTCATCTCCAGACAGCAGTAGGGGCCAGACTCAAGTTCTTCTGGCACGCCTGGGAAAAGAGAGGTGCAGACGCCCAGTCTGTCAGTTGGCTGAGGGAGGGTTACAGGATTCCATTCTGCCTCAAACCCCCTCTGACCACTTCTCCCATCAACCTCTCTCCCAACTACAAAGAAGAGGACAAGAGGCTAGCGTTGCATCAGGAGGTGTCGCTTCTCGTCCAGAAGAAGGCAGTGGTTATAGTCCGGGACCATCAATCCCCGGGCTTCTACAACCGTCTCTTTCTGGTGGCCAAGAGGACAGGAGGTTGGAGACCGGTGCTGGACGTCAGCGCGCTCAATGCGTATGTCACCAAGCAGACGTTCACGATGGAGACGACGAAGTCGGTCCTAGCAGCGGTCAGGCAGGAGGACTGGATGGTCTCGTTGGACCTGAAAGATGCATACTTTCACGTTCCTATTCATCCAGACTCCCAACCTTTCCTGAGATTCGTTTTTGGAAAGGTTGTCTACCAATTCCAAGCCCTGTGTTTTGGCCTAAGCACAGCTCCTATGGTGTTTACGCTTCTGATGAGGAATTTAGCAAAGTTCCTCCACTTATCGGACATCAGAGCCTCCCTTTACTTAGACGACTGGCTGTTGAGAGCCTCCACGAGTCGTCGCTGTCTGGAGAATCTCAACTGGACTTTGGACTTAATCAAAGAACTGGGTCTGTTAGTCAACATAGAGAAGTCTCAGCTCATTCCCTCCCAATCCATTGTGTACCTGGGAATGGAGATTCGGAGTCAGAATTTTCGGGCTTTTCCATCGGCCCCAAGGATAAGCCAAGCCCTAGATTGCATCATGAGCATGCTGAAGAGGAGCAGTTGCTCGGTGAGACAGTGGATGAGTCTCACGGGGACCCTTTCATCGCTGGCTCTGTTCGTCGAGCTAGGGAGACTCCACCTCCGCCCTCTTCAATTCCATCTTGCAGCTCATTGGGACAAGAGTTTGACTCTCGAGACCGTCTCTATCCCAGTCACCAAAGAGATGAAGACCACTCTCTTGTGGTGGAAGACCCATCTCCTTCTCAGGGAGGGCCTATCGTTGGCTATTCAGACCCCCAATCTTCATCTCTTCTCAGATGCATCGGACTCGGGCTGGGGTGCGACCTTGAACGGACAGGAATGCTCGGGAACGTGGAACAAGGATCAGAGTATGCTCCACATCAACTGCAAGGAGCTACTAGCAGTTCATTTAGCCCCGCTGAACTTCAAGTCCCTCTTGCTAGGCAAGGTGGTGGAGGTGAACTCAGACAACACCACAGCCCTGGCTTACATCTCCAAGCAAGGAGGGACCCATTCGAGGAGCCTATACGAGATCGCAAGGGACCTCCTCATTTGGTCAAGAAGTCAAAACCTCACCTTAGTCACGAGGTTCATTCAGGGCAACATGAACGTCTCAGCAGATCGCCTGAGCAGAAGGGATCAGGTCATTCCCACGGAATGGACCCTCCACAAGAGTGTGTGCAACAGACTTTGGACCTTGTGGGGTCAGCCTACCATAGATCTGTTTGCCACCTCCATGACCAAGAGACTTCCGCTGTACTGTTCCCCAGTTCCAGACCCAGCAGCAGTTCATGTGGATGCTTTTCTGCTGAACTGGTCCCATCTCGACCTTTACGCATTTCCACCGTTCAAGATAATAAACAAAGTCCTTCAGAAGTTCATCTCGCACGAAGGGACACGGCTGACGCTGGTTGCTCCCCTTTGGCCTGCAAGAGAATGGTTCACAGAGGTATTTCAATGGCTAGTCGACGTTCCCAGGACTCTCCCTCTAAGAGTGGACCTTCTACGTCAACCTCACGTAGACAGGTTGCACCCAAACCTCCACGCTCTTCGGCTGACTGCCTTCAGACTGTCGAAAGATTCGCTAGAGCTAGAGGCTTTTCGAAGGAGGCGGCCAGCGCGATTGCCAGAGCAAGAAGGGTTTCCACTCGTAGAGTCTACCAATCTAAGTGGGAAGTCTTCCGGAGCTGGTGTAGAGCCAATGCAGTATCCTCTACCAATACCTCTGTGACCCAAATAGCTGACTTCCTTTTACATCTTAGGAATGAGAGATCCCTTTCAGCCCCTACGATTAAAGGGTACAGGAGTATGTTGGCTTCAGTTCTCCGCCACAAAGGTTTGGACCTTTCTTCCAACAAGGACCTTCAAGACATCCTTAAGTCTTTTGAGACTTCTAAAGAGCGTCGTCTATCCACTCCAGGCTGGAACCTAGACGTAGTCTTAAGGTTCCTTATGTCACCTAGGTTCGAACCTCTCCAGTCAGCTTCCTTCAAGGACCTTACGTTCAAGACTCTTTTTCTCGTCTGCCTTGCAACAGCTAAGAGAGTCAGTGAGGTTCATGCCTTCAGCAAGAACATTGGTTTCACGACCGAATCTGCAACATGTTCTTTTCAGCTTGGATTCTTAGCTAAGAATGAGCTTCCTTCACGTCCTTGGCCTAGATCGTTTGAAATACCTAGCCTCTCCAACATGGTAGGTAACGAGCTAGAGAGAGTTCTTTGCCCTGTCAGAGCTCTCAAGTATTATCTTAATAGGTCTAAACCTATTCGAGGACAGTCAGAAGCCTTATGGTGTGCCATCAAGAAACCTTCGAGGCCCATGTCCAAGAACGGGGTTTCGTATTATATAAGGCTTCTGATTAGAGAAGCCCATTCTCACTTAAAGGAGGAAGACCTTGCGTTGCTGAAGGTAAGGACCCACGAAGTAAGAGCCGTAGCTACTTCGATGGCCTTTAATAAAAACCGTTCTCTGCAGAGCATAATGGATGCAACCTATTGGAGGAGCAAGTCAGTGTTTGCATCATTTTATCTTAAAGATGTCCAGTCTCTTTACGAGAACTGCTACACCCTGGGACCATTCGTAGTAGCGAGTGCAGTAGTAGGTGAGGGCTCAGCCTCTACATTCCCTTAATCCCATAACCTTTTTAACCTTTCTCTTGAATGCTTTTATTGTTGTTTTTATGGTTGTTACGGTAGGCTAAGAAGCCTTCCGCATCCTTTTGATTTGGCGGGTGGTCAATTCATTCTTGGGAAGCGCCTGGGTTAGAGGTTGTGTAGAGGTCCTTTAGTAGGGGTTGCAGCCCTATATACTTTAGCACCTTTGAGTTGATTCAGCCTCCAAGAGGAACGCTGCGCTCAGTAAGGAAGACGAACTTAAAAAAGAGGCAGAGTAACGGTTCAATTCGACTTCCTTACCAGGTACTTATTATTTCATTGTTATTGGAGATAACTGTTATATGAAATATGGGATACTTAGCTATCCTTTAATCTTGTACACTGGTTTTCACCCACCCCCCTGGGTGTGAATCAGCTACATGATTATCGGGTAAGTTTAATATTGAAAAATGTTATTTTTATTAGTAAAATAAATTTTTGAATATACTTACCCGATAATCATGATTTAATTGACCCTCCCTTCCTCCCCATAGAGAACCAGTGGACCGAGGAAAAATTGAGGAGGTGTCAACAAGAAGTACTATAGTACCTGGCCACAGGTGGCGCTGGTAAGTACACCCCCTTCTAGTATTGTGATAGCTGGCGTATCCCTCCATAGAATTCTGTCGGGCAACGGAGTTGACAGCTACATGATTATCGGGTAAGTATATTCAAAAATTTATTTTACTAATAAAAATAACATGTTATCACAATATAATCTTTATTTTTATCTTGGCCTAATCTCATTTAAAATAGCAGTTAATAAAGGATAAGAATAAGAATGTTTGGGGTTTTTATTTCTTTTGATTCCCCTTCGTTCAGGGGCAGCAATCGAATCATTGCGTTGTTGGAACAGACCTCTTAGTACAGTAGTGACGCGTTCGCCTAGCATTCACATGCCAGCAGATTGATCCTAGCTCAGGACTGTTAGTTTAAGATGTTTATTGGGGAGGATACAGCTGTGGTTGGGCATCACAGTGAGGGGTGGGGTTGCCCGACTAACGTTCTGGTGTGCATCCTTTTTAATTATACTGGAACTGAAACCAAACACCTTTATCTTACCAACCACTACAGTATTCTGTTGAATTTTAAGGCAGGAGTAATTCCCGATCCTCCTGATAAAGGGGAAGATGGAAATAAATGTAAACCCCTCACTTTAAATTAGCATTAAATTTACAATATGATATAGATTCTTGTATGACCATCTGTCCAATGACAGAAACCTATCTTATCACCTGAAATATTATTAGATCAAAAGGAGGCTTATTCGAGTCGGCACTCTTGCACCCCTTCAGGCCAGAGTGGCTTAACATCCCTGGATTTTATACCAGCAAGTGTGATCATAGAAACCTCCTCCCTCCTAAGGATAAGTCTCTTATTAAAGGATGAAGGTTTATATTTGTGCGGGAATGAATAGAATTTCCTATAAATACTAATGTTGACTTCTTGCCTCATCCCTCAATCAGTGCCTCTGTAAAGGTCAAAGTGACTACTTGGTGAGTTGGCAGGGGGTTGGGGGCTTCCCGGCAACCTGCCAATAACTATCAATCCCTTGTTGTTAATTTTAAAAGCAGAATTTCCAGCGTTGCTAATATCATACTCTTATTAAAGGACTCAGGTTTTTATAGTTAGGAAAAACATAAAGAATTTTAAAAATTTGGGATTTTTATTCATGCCCAGCACCCATCTTTTCACTCCAGGACCCTACTAACTTGAGAATACATTGATATAGTCACTCTGCTTCAGCACTCAATATTATTTCCATGTCGAAGTCTTATTATGGACAAGAGGTCTCTCAAACTAAGGGAACACTCCCCCAGGCCGAATCCAAATTTCTCTTCAGCATGCTGTACTGTTTTTCTACTTCTTAATTATCAAACCAAGCAAAAATTCTAGATTCATGTAAAGAGCAGGTTTAATATAATAGCCATTAATAACACCATCAAATATACAAAAGACCTTTTGTAAGTGGAGATAGTTGAACTTGAAACCCAAGAATAAGTTCATGAGGAAAAAACATGGACTTTGAAAGTACAACTCCAAAATAAAAAAAAGCAAGTAATGAGGAATGTTTGACTAAACCTAAAGAGGCTTAGTATACAGGAAGGTTGGTTAATTTATTAATGTAAAAAGTTAAGTTTGGCTATTGCAAACACTGAAAGATTGCCTCAACTTATGTCTCCCGATTCTTAACTTAGCATCATAAATAATCAAGCTACTAGACATGTTGTGAAGGTTGAGGTCCACAAGACCACATATGACACTTAAATAGCTGAAGGAAATCAAACACACAATGTACCCTTGAAGAAGTAAATCCGACTCTTGTTATAGGCATAACTGATAAATCAACGATCAAATAAGACAACAGCAGAAAATGAAACATCCCACAAAATTTCATACACTTGTAATGATTGCATCATTTTGGAATGTGATAAAATTAAAAACAAATATGCTTAGAATTAATAATCTGGTTGAAAACTTTACCAAGAACGAAAATTAAAACCAGTGTAGGAAATTGGAAAGCGACAATGCTGATTGTATGTATGTTGATCATCTGATAAAAATCCATGCAACAAGCACTCTTCTTTATAGAAAAACTTAACCATAATCCGAATAATAATCAGGAAGCAAATCATAAAGTAAACATCAAGAAATTATAACTTAACAAACCATATAGGCCTACCCTGTATATCCATATACCAAGTCACTTCCCCCAATTTTGGGGGTTAGCCAACATGAAACAAATAAAAAAAAGGGGACTTTTCCTGTCTACTCGCCTCCCTGCTTGATGAGGGACTCGACCGAGTTCGGCTGGTATTGCCAGAGGGCCACAGCCCACAATTCCCCGTTACCCACCACAGATGAAGCTTCGTAACGCTGAATCCCCTACTGCTGCTACCTCTGAAGTCATCCAAGGCGACCGGAGGAAGCAACAAGGCCTACTGGAACTGCGTCACAATCGCTCGCCATTCATTCATATTTCTAGCACGTTTTCTTGCCTCTCACATCTATCCTCTTATCACCCAGAGCTTTCTTCACATCCATCCACCCAAACCTTGGCTTTCCACTTGTACTTCTCCATCAACTCTTGCATTCATCACCTTCTCTAGCAGACAGCCATTTTCCATTCTCTCAATATGGCCAAACCACCTCAACACATTTATATCCACTCTAGCTGCTAACTCATTTCTAACAAACCAAAGCCTAATAAAAAAAGTAAAATAAGTAAAAAAGTTAATAAGTAAAAAATGAAAATAAGTAAAAATAATGCTCTTCCCAGTGAATCCATCTCCATTGCCTTAATATTTAATCCATACATAATTCAATGGAAAGCTAATGGCATCTTACAAAATGTGTTCTCCAAGAATCCTGGTGAAGATATACCTGCCATCCTCATTATGAGCTTAAGTGAGGAATCGTTCTCTGATATTCACAAGACTGGGTCATTCAATCAACGAGTGCCTAACAGTCAGGGGAACCAAGCAATCATCACACAAGGGTTGGCACCTACCAGTCATCAAGAACTCGTGTGCTGAGTGTCTGTGCCCAATTCTAAGGCAACAGAGGGCAGTTTCTTGCCTTCTAGGCATATTACCTTATTTCCATGAAGGTATAGCATTTGTGATCTCTATCTCATTCTGATCCACAGAATTCAAATAAATTTGTCAACTATCACTAAGAGATTTGATTTTTTTCATATGAGGCAGAGTCATTACTGTACATGGAAGTAGATATCTTCCAGGAAGTAATTTTTCTGCTGCATCTTTTTCTAATTTGTCCGTCACTTCATTTCTTGACACACCCTATGAGCTGGAATTCAGCTCCTTGATTGGAGTGTTATAAATATATAGTCACTTTAAAATGCTTGAAACTACTTTTAAAGAGTTGGTTAGATTGCTTTTACTATTACTAGCTAAGCTACAACCCTAGTCGGAAAAGCATGGAGCTATAAGCCCAAAGGCTCTAACAGGGAAAAATAGCCCTGTGAGGAAAGGAAATAAGGAAATAATAAATGTGAGAAATAATGAATAATTAAAGTAGAATATTATAAAAGCAGTAACAACATCAAAACAGATATTTCATATATAAACTATATAAAGACTTATGTCAGCCTGTTCAACATAAAAACATTTACTGCAAGTTTGAACTTTTGAAATTCTACCGATTAGACTACCCGATTAGGAAGATCATTCCACAACTTGGTCATAGCTGGAATAAAACTTCTAGAATGCTGTATAGTATTGAGCCTCATGATGGAGAAGGCCTGACTATTAGAATTAACTGCATGCCTATTATTGCGAACAGGTTGCAACTATCCTGCAAGATCTGAATGTAAAGCATGATCAGAATTACGAAAGATCTTATGCAACATGCATGAACAACGGTTCCAGAGACTAATATGTAGATCAGGAATAAGAAATTTAATAGACCATAAGTTTCTGTCAAACAAATTAAAATGAGAATCAGGAGCTGAAGACCCGACAGAAGAACAATACTCGAAGCAAGGTAGAATGAAAGAATTAAAACACTTTTTCAGAATGGTTTGATTACCAAAAATCTTAAAAAAAAAAAAAACTCTCTTTAAGCCAATTTTTTGTGCTATTAATGAAGTCATGGACCTAATGTGTTTCTCAAAAGTAATTTGCTGTCGAGAATCACACCTAAAATATAGAGTTAAAGAAACCTTATCAATGCTAAGATCTGGATGTTGAGGAGCCACTGTCCTTGACCTACTTACTATCATACTTTGAGTTCTTCCCCATAATTTGCACCATGCACTAATTTTAGCTAGATCTCTATTAAGGGATTCAGCAACCCAAGATCTACATTCAGGAGATGGAATCGATGCAAAGAGTGTAGGATCCTTTGCATATGCATCTATGTCATGTGTATATAGTATGAAAAGTAATGGCCCAAGAACACCCTGAGGAACACCAGATATCACATTCCTATGCTCACTGTTGTATTTGGGCCATAAGCCCCTCAGTTTGAGGCATAGCCTCCTCAATTTTCTCGTAACACTCAAAAATAAACTACGGGAGAAAGGAAACGACCTTCTCGTTTTCTCGTTTATTCCTCTCTACTCTCTACTACAGATTCAAACAAAAGCTTGGGGGAGCACGCAGGTCCCATGGTTCCTTTTTGTAGAAAACTTCACATAAAAAAAAAATAGATAACATTGTGATACAGACAAGACAAATCCATTTAACCAGCAAATCATGAATTTCTCACTTTTATTCTCTTTAAAGCTTCCCCAAAGGTAAAAAAAATACAAATACGTGACGAAAACGGGAGAGGGGAAGTCCCGGCTCCCATCCACTCGGGAAATTAATACAGTTTTCACAATATAATCACAATTCACATGGATTACTCTTTATAATTGTAATGACCCAATCATAATAACATATCAACCTTTCAAATAAACATATTTTTCAATAAATCAACTATTTCGATAATGTCAACAAACCTGGGTGCGTTCTCATTGGACAAACACTACACTTACCAGCGTAAACGAACGTTGGGTGTGTTTTCATAGGACAAACAAACCAACATTTAACATCCTCCCCACCATAGGAGTGTCTCAACACTCCTATCATCATCAGAGCCTTCCAAGGCTATCTTATTACCTTAATCTACAAGTCAAGTTTAATAGGAACCTTAATAGGTCTTCCCTTTCGGGACTTACCAACATTAGACACTAAGGGTGATTCTACAGGCTCCTGTCTAAGATTCTCAAGTCTCTCCTCCTGGGAATTACTACCCATTTCACCCTTCAAATCTGTTATTTCTAGATTATACAAATTTTGCACAGGTCTGGATATAAATCCACGTTTGGTTTTAACCTCAACACTTCTAACAACCCCATCTTTTCCAGGATACAACTTAGTAATAACTCCAAGAGGCCACCTTAACCTTGGCACCCGTTCATCCTTTACTAGTACAACAGAACCCTCTTTAAGGTTACAATTTGGCTTGAACCCCTTCACCATACAAGGCAGGTTTCTAAGATACTCAGTCTGCCATATTCTCCAAAATTTGTCTAACTGACCCAGACGCACAGCTTCTCTTACACACAAATCCTTTGAGGATACACCACAGTCCGGATCATCTACTAACTCTAACTGAAAACCTGCAGAACGGCCAATTAGGAAATGGGAAGGGGTAAGAGGATTTGCGATATCAGGTTCCTCACCTACAAATGTCAAGGGTCTAGAATTAATACAAGCTTCCACCTCATGAAGTGTAGTCTCTTATTCACTCTTGGACAAAGAATTAGTGCCCAATGTTTTCCTCAGTGCAACTTTCACAGATCTAATGAGGCGTTCCCACCAGCCTCCCCACCAAGGAGCATTAGGTACAATAAACTTCCATTGGGGCGTCAACGAGCCATAATGTTCTCTTAACAGGTTGGAGACACTCACAAAGGTTCTAGCATTGTCAGAGTAGAACACTGTTGGAACACCCCGTCTAGCTACAAAACGTCTAATGGCCAAATTACAATCAACAACCGAAAGAGACTCGGTGAGCTCTAAATGAACAGCTCGAATGACAGCACAGGTAAAAAGAAGTATATACAATTTCTTGGATGGAAAATCAATACAAAATAAAGGACCAGCAAAATCCAGACCTGTAACCGTGAATGGAGGAGCCGACTTAACTCTCAACTCGGGAAGTGGCCCCACAGGCTGGGAACAAGCCGAGGCATCACAACGCCGACAAGCCACACATTCTCGACAAACCTTCTTTGCAATCTGACGAAGGCGAATGATCCAGTAACTGTTTCGTAAAGTGGATACAAGTGTAGCAACACCAGCATGCTTGAGCAACCTATGCTGGAAACGAACTAACAGTAAAGCAATGTGGGTACCAGGAATTATTATAGGGTGCTTACTCTCAAAACTCAAGTCTGCATTCTCTAAGCGCCCTTTTATTCTCAGTAGCCCATCCTCATCTAGGTAAGGATCAAGTTTAATCAAGGAAGAACCCCTTGGGAGGGGGAGAGATCTACTCAGAGCATTTACTTCCTTTGCAAAGGCCTCTCGTTGCACAAAGTACAGCAGTTGTACCTTAGCCTTCGTCAATTCTCCATAGGTTAAAGGTCCACTTAATTTGCGGGACGAAGGTCTGCAATTCCCAACAAATCTCAGTACCCAACCTACTACATTAAGGGCCTTTGTAAAGGAACTCCATCGGGTGAATTCAAATAAGGGCGGCTCATTTTCAACTGCAACACAAACTGTGTCAGTATCACATATCTCTTCTGAAGGAATGTCCGCCCCCCTGCCTTCCTGATGAGGGAGCGGGGAGGAACAGAGCCAAGGAGGACCCTTCAGCCAAATATCAGACTGCAAAAGCTGCTCAGCAAAAACACCTCGAGATACAAGATCCGCTGGGTTGTCCTTGCCTGGACAATGCTGCCAACATGAAGGAGGTGTCAAATGTTGAATCTCAACAACCCTGTTAGCCACAAAGGTTTTCCATCTATTGGGGTCCCCTTTTATCCAAGCTAGGGCTACTGTGGAATCCGTCCAACATTGAACAGAAACCTCTTTACCCAGCTGCAAGGCGGACGTCACAAACACAACGAGTCTAGCACATAACAGGGCTCCGAGTAATTCAAGCCTAGGAAGGGAAACCCTTTTTATAGGGGCTACCTTGCCTCTTGCAACAACCAGCGATACCTTGAATTTATCCCCCTCAGGCACTCTCACATAAACACAAGCACCATAACCCTTTTCTGAAGCATCACTAAATGCATGGAATTGAACATTAGGAATTTCCTTAAAGGGTGACTCAGAAAACAAGTACCGATCTACTCTAAATGACTCAAGCACAGAAAATCCTACAACCCATAATTTAACTCTGCCTTGCATAGCCTCGGGTAATAGCTCATCCCAATCTAAACCTAATCTCCAGATTTCTTGAAACAGTATTTTTGCATGCATAACAAATGGACATATGAGCCCCAAGGGATCAAAACACCGAGCTATGAGGCTTAACACATTTCTTTTGGTACAAACAATATCTCCAAAGGGGTCCAGGTTCTCAACCTTAAAGGTAAAACAGTCAGGGGAGGATACCCAGTGGAGGCCTAGAACCTTGACACTCTCTTCACTAGAACCTTCAGTTATAGTTAAAGTCTTACAATTAGAAGTACACTTTGACAATGACATACCAGCCTCCTGCAGGATACCATAGGCTTCTTCAAATCTTAAACTTGCTTCTGCGGGACTATCAGCCCCAGATAGCCAATCATCTACATACAGATTCTCATACAGTTCAGAAACCACCTCTGTGAGAGGGTATTTCTTTAAATGAAATTTTAAGGTGGCATTTAATAAAAATGGACTACTCTTATTACCAAAGGGCATTCTTATAAATCTGAAATGTTTAACATTGTTCCCCTCTTTCAACAAAAACCTATGAACATCACGGTCCTCCCTTCTTACCTTTATTTGAAGAAAAGCCTTTGTAATATCAGCTGTTAAGGCCACCCTCCACCTTCTAAATCTTAACAACACCTCAACTAAATCAGGGTTGAGTGAAGGACCACTTTCTAAACAATCATTCAGAGATACTCCATTACTGCCACGTGCAGATCCATCAAAAACAGGCCTCACCTTGGTGGTTAGGCTCCCTTCCCGTACCACAGGCCGATGAGGCAAATAAAATATAGGATACCCACCTTCCCGTTGATGGGAAGGAATTTCTTCAATAATACCCTCCTTTTCATACTCATTAAACACCTTAAAATACTGTTCCTGCAGACAGGGGTTTTTACCTAACCTATTATAGAGACCTTCCAATCTTCTCAAAGCATATTGTTCATTATTAATCAAATCTAATTTCATACTCTCAGATTTCCATGGTAGGGCCACTTCATAGCGACCATCTTTAAAACTTACCAAATCCTCAAATTGAACCAAGACTGGGTCAGGGTTCATCGCCTCAGAATGTAGTTCGTTGGGTTTTATGCCAACAGACTCTAGATCCCAAAATTGACCCAAACTACACTCTTGTACATTCTCAATTGCTAACAATTGTACACTTACACCAATATTACCTTCAGACCTATTAAAGGATCCGGACAAAATCCAACCAAAAATTGTCTCCTGGGCCACAAGCCCGTCATGATACATAACCTGGTTGGGGATCATCATCTTCCAATATAAATCAAGGCCTATCAACATATCAATATGTAAATTTCGATGGGATCCATACTCATCGATCAACTTAAGGTGAGAAAAAGGTTCTAAACACTTAGGGTCCACTTTGGACCTAGATAATGGAGGACAAATTACATCAATCTCAGCAACCTTAAAACTATATTTGTGATCATTTGCCCCTACACTCATTATTTCATAAATACTACACAAATCTGCCTTAGAGGCTTTCCCTCCACCAAAGGCAGAAAATGATAAATACTCAGAAGTCAGCCACTTAGGCTTGACCCATTTGACCAGTTCCCTTGAAATGTAAGACCGATCTGACCCCGTATCAAACATTACAGTAGCAAATGTGATACCCTGATGGCCTACTACCCTGACTTGGGCCGTCTGCAATACACAACACCTTGAATTAACCTTGTTTTTCACCTCACAAGGTGCTACCCCCACATGGGTCACAGAATTTGACCCCTCTTGCACTCCCTCTACTACAGGGTTATTTTCACTAGCTGTTACGGAGGGTTTCGTTTCAGATCTCCGACATACAAGGGAGTTGTGATTCCCAGTCTTGCACTTTGAACACTTAGCCCAACAGGCCTTGGCATAATGGCTTTTAGATAAACACTTAAAACACAAACGCCGATTACGCACGGCTTCTTCTCTTTCTGCAAGGGGGAGCTTAGTTATACCTAAACACCTTTCACTGGGATGCAGCTTTCCACAGAATGCGCAAGACGTCTTCGAACCACTTTCTTCTGATGAAGTTTGAAGGGCAGAGGCTGAACTGGGAGTGTGCTTTTTAGTCCGTCGTTCTACACTGGGTTCCTCGGATTTTCCAAGGCTTAGTCTCTTGATAGCCTCTGCCCTCTCTCTGCCTTCCACTTCTCGTTGCAAGAACTTCAGCAATACGTCGAGATCTCCTCTTTTCCGTCCACTACGCGACCAGTCCAACCTTATGTCATGAGGTAACAGAGCAAGGATCATAGGCACCAAGATCCGCCCGTACTGTTCACCTCCAACTCCAAGGGCCTCCAAACTGCGCACATGGCCTACTAACTCATCCTGTAATTTCCGCAAAGAGGACGTGTGAATTTCAGTCCTTGCGCTCCTAGATGAGCTAAGTTGCATTAGGGTTTGAAGGTGAGCTGATATAATGTTTTCTGGATCGCCATACCTTTCTTCTAACAACTCACAGGCTATCTTGTAATTAGCTGTTGTTTGGGTGAGGCCCTGTAGTACACCCCTAGCCTCACCCTCTAAAACAGATTGAAGATACATAAATTTGGAAACAAGAGGCATAGGCTGATCGTCCACAAGTGCCATAAATTGGTCCCAAAATGGCCGCCACTCTGTTATTTTCCCGCCAAATTTCACTAGCTGGAGTTTAGGCAATTGCACACTAAAACCCTCATTACCGACTTCACTGCCTGAATTAATATCTTCACTGGACCTATTAGCAACCAAGTTTCTGTCCTTGCCCAGCCTCTCTAAGGTAGCTGCTGCTTCAGTATGGATTTTTCTTACCTCTTGCAGAAAATGGTGGTCTTCTAGTATTCTTCTCTGCAGCTCGTCAACATCCTCTATAGAATTCTGGTCTCGCTGAATTATTTCTTCCCAGTCGGCCTTCTTATTATTGTAGTCTTTTACGAGACTTGTAATTTCATGCCAGGTCGGATTACCGGCCATGGCTCTGGTCAAATCTTCTGAGGCACAACGCAGCCATATTGTTGCCTTCTCTCTCTGCAGCACTGCTCTCCTAAGTTGATTTATGTCGTTGGGGAATCCAGTAAATTCAGCCTCGCTCTCATCTGATTCCCGGGTCTGGGCACCATGTTGTATTTGGGCCATAAGCCCCTCAGTTTGAGGCATAGCCTCCTCAATTTTCTCGTAACACTCAAAAATAAACTACGGGAGAAAGGAAACGACCTTCTCGTTTTCTCGTTTATTCCTCTCTACTCTCTACTACAGATTCAAACAAAAGCTTGGGGGAGCACGCAGGTCCCATGGTTCCTTTTTGTAGAAAACTTCACATAAAAAAAAATAGATAACATTGTGATACAGACAAGACAAATCCATTTAACCAGCAAATCATAAATTTCTCACTTTTATTCTCTTTAAAGCTTCCCCAAAGGTAAAAAAAATACAAATACGTGACGAAAACGGGAGAGGGGAAGTCCCGGCTCCCATCCACTCGGGAAATTAATACAGTTTTCACAATATAATCACAATTCACATGGATTACTCTTTATAATTGTAATGACCCAATCATAATAACATATCAACCTTTCAAATAAACATATTTTTCAATAAATCAACTATTTCGATAATGTCAACAAACCTGGGTGCGTTCTCATTGGACAAACACTACACTTACCAGCGTAAACGAACGTTGGGTGCGTTTTCATAGGACAAACAAACCAACATTTAACACTCACTATGGTGCCCATCAACAACAGATCTTTGCGATCCATTACTTAAAAATTCAATAATAATGCGAAGAAACGACCTACTGTCTCCCAACTATTTGAGTTTGAAAACTAGGGCCTCATGATTAAGACGGTCAAATACAGCACTAAAATTAAGGCCAATCATTCGACTTCCTGACCACAATCAAGGGATTTCTGTACAGAATTGGAGATTGTAAGAAGGGCATCACATGCTCCAAGGCCTTTACGAAAACCAAATTGCAAACTTGGGAACAGATTATCATCAGCAAACCTATTACTGTATGACGTTTTGCCAAAAGACGTTCTAAAACTTGAAATAATATGGAAGTTATGGAAATTGGGCGGTAATCAGTTGGGGTTGAGCAATCACAAACACATTTACTTAGTGGGGTAACATTACCAATTCTCCAAGTGCTAAAAGCTCCTCTTCTTGCTAACTTGCGCAAAATAACAGATAACTTTGGAGCTAAGAAATCTGCAGTCTTTATAAAAAAATACCATTTGGGTCTATACCTCCATAAGAATCAAGGCCCATCAAGAGAGCTTTAATTTCACAAGATCAAAAAGCTAAACTACAGTAGTTAGTTTAGTCTCAGGAAATGGGAATGAGGAAGATCAATTTTCTCATTACTCTCCTTACTGTCAAACACATCAGACAAAAGGGTTGCATTTTCCTTTGGACAAGGAATTACAGAGCCATCTGGTTTAGGTAAAGAAAGAACTGTTGCATCTACACAAAAAAGTGTAGATATAAGGGTAGTCCACCACTTATGTTCCTGGGTTGTACTAGAAAGAGTTTCTTTTATGGTTAAATTGTATTCCTTTTCAGTTGAAGCATAAACTCTCTGAGCAAAAGCTCTAAGCGAGTAAAGTTATTCCATGTCAAATCTGATCTGTTACCCTTCTAAAGATGATAAGCCTCCTGCTTTTCCAAATAGGCACGTCAACAATCATTGAACCATGGTTTATCCTTCACTTGGTAACTTAGCACGCAAGACGGGATACGCCTATCAGTTATGTTGACTAGTTTCTCATTCAAAGGAACAACAGAAGCAACACTACTATACAATTGTGACTAATTCAGGCCCATAAGATCACTCAAAATCCTATTCCAGTCTGCTTGAGATATCATGTAAATCTTAAATGAGTATGATACATCAGGGATAGGCTGCTCAGTCTTCACTACTAATAAAATCAAGGTATGATCAGAAGTCCCATCTGGAGAGCCAACCTTACTTGTCATAATGTCAGGGGAGTCGCTGTATACGAGGCCCAAGCAGTTACCAGACCTGTGAATAACTTCACTTATGATTTGCTCACAGCCTGATTCAGAGGCAAAGCATAAAGCTCTTAAGCCATGGCGATCAGTAGGAAGTAACAGAATTTGACCATTCCCTATGGGGAGCATTGAAATCACCAATAAAGTCAAAAGAGGCCTTTCTATCATCATCTTGTATCTTAGCCATAATGGTAAGAAGGCAATCGAAGATAGAATCATCCATGTCTGGATTCCGGTAGATAGAACAAATAGAAGTTGTTATTCCTGCCCCTGCCACAAACTTTTATTACCTGAATCTCATGACATCCACATTCACAGCGGGATTTATGAGAAGCAGGCTACTTGGTTCTAATATACACCGCATTCCCCTGGCCCTAGGAATAGCATCCGGTTTCAAAATTATTGGCTTCTTAAAAAAACAATTATAAGAAGCTCAGATGAGTGCTTCATATTAAAAACCAGAGTCTGAGCACAAAAGAATATCATACTTTCTGGACACAACTGTAAGGTCTTGAATATTTGCATGAAGACTACGAATATTGCAATACAGTAGATGACATTGATGAAATCTGGAACGTACTGGTCCCGGATTTCACTCAATGTTTCTAGACAGCATAAGAATTAATGGTAATAAAGATACATCATACTTAAAAAATAAATTAAAAAGAATGATGATAAAAGCAATATGTATAGAAATATGAATAAAGTGATTTATCAAACCCATAGACTATAGAAAAAAAAGACAGAAAAACTCGTCAACATGGAGGAGCTGATACACCAATGTAAGGGTAAATACCCTCCAGGATAGCTACTTCAACTGAAAGGAGGACAGTAAGGATGGTTTTGAAAAGAAAAAGAAACAGTTAAGGAAAAGACAACCTCTTGATAAACCACCGGGCATTCATGGCCTTTCTATTAAGCCTGCCCAACACACCATTTAAAAAACAAGAGGAAGTAAAAAAGATAGAATAGTGTGCCCAAGTGTACCCTCATGCAAGAGAACTCTAACCCAAGATAGTGGAAGACCATGGTACGGAGGCTATGGCACTATCCAATATCAGAGAACAATGGTTTGATTTTCGAGTGTCATTTTCATTGAAGAGCTGTTTACCATAGCTAAAGAGTCTCTTCTACCCTCACCAAGAGGAAAGTAGCCACTGAACAATTACTTAGAATGATAAATGATTGGAAAATTGTTATAATAGATCTGGATTTGAGTAAATGTAAAAGCAACATAAGATATAGGCGTTTCTGCTGATTAACTTGGACCCCAGAGGGATTGACATGAGAAGAGCTACAGGTGCTGTTTTCTGGATTTATGCTTGGCCAGTGGAAAGTGGTGGTGTTCTACCTTTTTTGGAGTGGCTATTAGAGTACTAACTGCACAGGGTAGGTAAATGTGGACCGATTTATTTTTATAAGAACAGGCCTTAATACATATTTTTTGGTATAATAAACAATGACATCAATGTCAGTTGAGAAAGAGAATAGTGTTGTTTTTTAAAGAATGGAGGAGAAGGGAAGAGAGAGAAAGAGAGAACACAAAATTATTCAAAATTTTTGGTTTATTTTGATTAGGGTTGTGATACATACTACCTTTAGTAAAAGTTTTCCTTAATGCAGCAATCTCCAAGTAATTCCAGCCCCCCATTAACCATCTTAATAGTCATCTCAGCACATGCTGTGTATGCTTGAATGAGGCTTATTCATGTAAATAGCTCCGTAATATCGACTTATTAAATATAATTAAGTAACAACCTTTTAAGATTATAAGGTTTAGTGTATTTGTCTTTATTGTACATATTTTTAGTGTGCAGTTATAGGAAGCATATTCCTTGGAAAACTGGGAGCACAGTGATTTTGAAAACTGCATTGCAGAGTTGGTGATTATCAAGATTGAAACTTTGCATCCATTGTGAACAGGCTCAAAAGGATATTAATGGAAGTATTTTCCACTGCAATTAAGAGTGTATTGCATATGTTATGGATATACCTTAAATGGGGGAAGATAGGAGAACAATTAGGTTAGAGTTAGTCTGAATTTTCTTTTTGTTGAATTTTTTTCCAGTAAGGGTAAGGTGACTGCTGGCTTTCCCAGAGGAGTTTGCAATGCTGCGACTAGTAACCCTGGATGTGACAAACACTCTTCTCAAGTGAGTGATAGATTCCTGAAATATTCATAAGATAAAGTTGTGAATGTAGGTCAGTTTCTGTATGTCAGTCTGTAACAATAGGAATATTTATTGTTAGTTGATAGTCTTGCAGTGTGATGCTTAAATCAAAATGAAAACTACTGTATTGAATTTTCATGTCTGGGTAGCAATTAATTTGCTTGATATTATAGTTGCAAGGGAGTAATTTTCATTGTAAGTTTGATGATAGTTTTAATTTGGAGTGATGTTATGGCAGTACCTGTATTAATTTAGTTTTGTTCCGTAACCGAAATACAAACCACGCTATTTACATGGGGTTTTACTTTCGGCGTTGCTGAAATGACAAGCCATTAGAATTTTAACGAGGGTTAACTACCCCCGTGCTAGTTAGCAAGGGGGTAGGGTAGTGGTAGCTAGCTACTCCTCCCCCCATCACACACCGGTGAACTACTTTACTTCACTTTTGGCTCGGGCGATGAGCAGATGTCTCTGCTTCGCCCTCGCATTGTTGACAGCCTTAATTTTTTGCTTTTTCTTTCAGCTTGTGTGCTTGAAGTTGGCCTCTTCCTTTCTTCCCATCATGCGGAAGTGCCCTGGACTCCCCGACCGCCCTTGTGGAACGTTCATGTCGGCGGTCGAGACAAACCCTCACTCCTTATGCCCGCAGTGTCGAGGTCAACGGTGTGAAAGGGATAATACATGTAGTGAGTGCAGGGAGTGGCCTACCTACCAGTGGGAGAGGTTTGCCCGGCGGCGTAAGAAGAAGCCTAAGCGGGACCGTTCTCCTTCAAGGGTTGCCTTGAAGAAGGAAGTCTCCAGGGACTCTTCTTCCGCAGCCCGAACCTCCTCCGAAGCTCCCACTCGATCGGTCTCTCGCGAGAGGCCGGCGAGTGGTAGCGCAGGCCCTTCTTTTGTTTCCCAATCTCGGGGTTCGGGAGAGGGCGTTGCCTCCCATAGCGAGGCAGCTCCCCCTCCTGCTCTGGGGGAGGGCATTGATTCTGTTGATGACCATGTGACTAACGATGATCTCTTACAGCTTTGGGCTTCCTTGGGGCTTAAGGGCTCGCCCTCCAAGGAAGCCCTGTTTGACCTGATCCAGTTGGGTGCAGCTGTCAAACAGTCGCCGGTAATAGCAGAGGTAGATCCTCTGTCTATTGTCGACGTTGTGGCAGAGGCTTCCGACAGGTCGGGTCAAACCCCTGCTGCGGTTGCGGTTGTTGCTGAAGGCTCAGTTCCCCCCTTCGAACATCCTTCGAGGGAGGAGTTGGGTCGAACGGTCTCTCCTGCGGGTGACTTCCCCTCGGGGGAGTGCACTGACAGAGACTCCTCTTCGGAGGACAGATGATGGTGTTACTGTGCCTCGAGGTCGTCTTCGCCGTAAGGCTCGCCCTCCTCTTCTTCCTTCTCCCTACAAGGGAGTTGGGAGGCGCCTCTTCGGATCTTCGCCTTCGACTTCCCCCGCAGAGGATCCTCCACGTCGAGAGCAGACCATTGCAGCTGCTTCCTTGGACCTCTCCGCAGATCGTTCGCCTGCCAGACCTTCCAGTCTTCCATCCCCGTTCCTGGACGCTGATGCGCAGTGAGCGCCTACGTGCCCCATTGTCCAACAGGCACCGGTCCCTTCGGGGCAAGAGGGCTCTTCCCACAATGTGGGCGAGTCTCTCGAGCACCAGGTCTTACCTGCGCGCGCGCAGTCCTAGAGGTTTCTTACCTAGTGCACAGGCGCTCACAGGTCCCTCTGGACTCGCTGCGCCCGGCCGGTCTCCTGAGTCTCGCCGTAGATCTCCTACGCGCCAGCGCACTCCTGTGCACTAGCGTTCTCCAGCTCGCCAGTGTTCTCCAGCTCGCCAGCGCACTTCTGTTCCTGCTACGTGCAATGCGCGCCATCGGTCTCCTGAGTGTCCACGATGTCTTGCTCATCTGCGCACAACGGCTCGCCCTGTTCCTGATGCGCGCCATGCGCGCCAACGTTCTCCCGCGCGCCCACGATCTCCGGATCTGGGCGCAGGCAGGGACACTGTCCCTCTGCCTCCTCGCCGACGTTCGCCTGTGCGCCAGCCATCGCGCGCACTCTCCTGTGCGCACATCTAAGCCATCCCGTGTTCCTGCGCGGCTCACCTACAAGATGTCTCCTGAGCCCGCCCATGAGCGTTCGCCTTTGCGCACTTCCTCGCCCTCTGGTCCTGCGCCCCAGTTGGTTCCTTCTGAACGCGCAGCTGTGCGCCAGCGACCTCCTACGCGCCAGCGACCTCCTACGCGCCCGCGCGATCCTTTGCCTGCGCGCAAGCGCTCGCCTACGTGCCAACGCGCCCCCGCGCCGGATCGCCACAGGTCACCGACACGCCCACGCGCTAACTCGCCTGTGCGTAGTCGTTTGCCTGTTCGCGCTACGCGCCATCGCTCGCCAACGCGCCATCGCTCGCCAACGCGCCATCGCTCGCCAACGCGCCGTCGCTCGCCAACGCGCCGTCACTCGCCAAGGCGCCATCACTCGCCAGTGCGCCATCGCTCGCCAACATGCCACCGATCCCCTACGCGCCATCGTTCTCCCGACCGCCAGCGTTCGCCCTTGCAGCCACGCGCACCCTCACCTGCGCGCCCACGCGCACCTTCGCCTGCACGTCCACGCGCACCTTCGCCTGCGCGCCCCCTCGCCAGCGCGCCCGCTCGCCCTCGGGCCCACTTGCCCGCGCGCCCTCTCGCCCGTGCGCCCTCTCGCCTGCGTGCCCGCGCCTTCATCTCCACGCGCGCCCGCGCCTTCATCTCCACGCGCGCCCACGTTCGCCTGCGCGCGAACCAGCGATTCAACCATCGCGCGAGCGCCAGCGCGTCGCCGCCAGCGATACCCGCCGGGTTTTGCAGTGCCCCCAACCGTGCGAGTTTGGGGACCCGTGCTTCCAGATCCTCGTCTTCGCGATCTCCACCCCGCAAGCGCAGAGCTACACACGTCCAAGAGCAGGAAGAATCTTCGGAGAGGTCCACGCAACATTCTTCTTTTCAGGCAGGCCCCGTAGCATCCACTCCTAAGGATCAGCCGATTCCCTTCCCTCCAGCGGGTGTTGCTGACACTGCGTCGGTCAGCCTCCAGCCTTGGTTCGGCTCCCTGATCAAAGCGGTCGTGCAGGCGATGAAGCTGGCCCTCGCTGATCTGGGACTGAAACCAACGGCACCTGTGTCCCCGCTGAAGAGAAGGAGAGGAGTGGACTTCGTGGTTTCTTCTCCCAGGGTTAAGTTAGCTCCCAAGAAGTTCGTCGGGAAGGCCCCTTCCCCTTCGCAGACGCTTTCTCCTTCCCCTGTGGACGAAGCCTTTCCGTCCTCAGGAGAATCCAGCGAGGTGAGGCGTTCTCCCACGGCACCAATGGGAGGAACCCCACCTCGAGGAAGAGAACCGTCTCGCGTGGAGAGGAGCCCCCAGACTTCTTTGCTTGAGTCCTGTATCTCTCCCAGGAGGGAGCCTAAGGACTCGAAGACTGTTCCTAAGTCTTCCACCCGGATTCGACCGGAGCTACCGAGACCCCCGGAGAACGTCCACGTATCTCCCCAAGTAGAGCTACTGGGGACAGGAGACCTTGCTGCCAGTCCACAAGGAGGAGAACAGCACGAGTCGAAGCATGCCTTCTGGCAGGTCCTGAGTCTGATGAGGCAACTCAATGGATTCAAGGACCCCGAGACCGCCCCTCGCGAAGGCAAGGACACGGTCCTGGACCAAGTCTACGGTACCCAGTAGCTCCCAAAGGCCAGCGCGGATCTGCCCTGGTCCCAGGGAGTGAAGAGTGCCAGAGACAAGGTTGAGGGCCAGCTTACCGAACTCGCCTCCTCCCGCCGTTCCTCTGCCGGGAACAAACTCCTCCCACCTCCTCGTGTGCTGCAGAGGAGGTACTAAGAGATCATGGGGGAGTCTTGTTTAGCTCTTCCCCTCCACCACTCTGTGGAAGAGCTCTCTAGGGGGATTTCTCTCGAGAAACTCTCCGCCCGGCAAGTGACATTCTCGGCTACGGAGATCCTAAGCCAGGAGAAGGTTGCGAAGTGTGCCATGCAGGCCACTTCGTGGCTGGACATCTGGCTGGGGTCTCTGGGCATCCTGTTGCGATCCGAGGACTTGTCCAAGGAGAGCACCAGGAAGGCCCTTGAGACTTTCCTCCTCTCGGACACGCGCTCCATCGAGTTTTTAGCTCACCAAGTTTCGAACATGTGGGCAAACTCGATCCTAAAACGTTGGGATGCTGTGACCGAGAGGTTCCACTCAAAAGTCCCAGCCGTGGATGTCAACAGGCTCAGACACTCCTCCATCCTTGGAGAGAGTTTGTTCGAGCCCAAGGATGTCGAATGGACAGTTGAGAGGTGGAGGAAGTCGAATCAAGATTCGCTCCTCCAAAGGGCCCTTACATCTCGGCCCTACAAGCCTCCAGCCCTCAACAACAATCTCAGCAACCTCGTCAGTCTAGGACATCGAGACAGGCTCCGGCAGCAAAGGCCAAGGTGTCTAAGCAGCACCCCTTTCCTGTCAAGGACAAGAAGGGCGGAAAGTCCTCCAGGGGAGGTAAGAATCCTAGGGGGAGCGGCCGAGGCCGTAAACGCTAGGATTGGCAATCCCCCTGCATGTCCACCAGTGGGGGGGATGGCTACAAAGTTGCGCGAGCAGGTGGCAGCAACTCTGGGCCGATTCCTGGACGATCTCTGTGATCAGCCCAGGATATCGCGTCCCGATCATAACATCTCTTCCTCCCCTGACAGCGATTCCAGTGTCGTTGAGCTCTTATGCCATGGGATCGGTAAAGGGGCTAGCCCTTCGGGCAGAAGTCGAGACCATGCTCAAGAAAGATGCTCCCCAGGCTTCTTCAGTCGACTCTTTCTTGTAAAGAAGGCGTCTGGAGGCTGGAGACCTGTCATTGACCTCTCGGCTCTGAACAAGTTTGTCAATCAAACTCCGTTCAGCATGGAGACAGCGGACACGGTCAGACTTGCAGTGAGACCGCAAGACTTCATGTGCACTCTGGATTTGAAGGACTCGTACTTCCGGATCCCAGTCCATCCGTCTTCCAGGAAGTACCTAAGATTCAGCCTAGACAACAAGACCTACCAGTTCAAGGTGCTGTGTTTCGGTCTCTCCACAGCACCTCAGGTGTTCACCAGAGCGTTCACCCTGATTTCTTCGTGGGCACACAGGATCGGCATCCGTCTCTTGCGCGATCTGGACGACTGGCTGATCCTGGCAGACTCGGAGTCGGCCCTTCTTCGACACCGAGACAAGCTTCTGGGGCTTTGCCAAGATCTAGGGATCATGGTAAACCTCGAGAAGTCTTCTCTGCTTCCAACTCAACGACTGGTATATCTAGTCATGATATTAGACACCAATCTCCACAAAGCCTTTCCATCAGACGACAGGATAGCAAGGCTGAGGAGGGTTGCAAGACCTTTCCTCGGACGGGAAGCCCTTCCAGCCCAATCTTGGTTACGTCTCCTTGGTCACCTAGCCTCCGTGGCCCGTCTAGTTCCGAACGGCCGCCTCAGGATGAGATCCCTACAATGGCGGCTCAAGTCCCGGTGGAATCAAGGCAACGATTCCCCGGACACTCTGGTCCCCATGGGACCCGCGGAACGGACGGACCTAAAGTGGTGGCTGACCGACGAAAACCTTCGAAAGGGAGTGGATCTTCTCGTCTTCCCCCCGGATTTGATGCTGTTTTCGGACGCGTCAAAAGAAGGGTGGGGGGCCCACGTTCTGAACCAGAGGATCTCAGGCCTATGGTCAGAATCAGAAAGGTGCCTCCACATCAACCTGCTAGAAATGAAGGCCGTCTACCCGGCCCTTCAACAGTTCCAACAGGTCCTGGCAGGCCACTCCGTGGTGGTGATGAGCGACAACACCACAGTAGTGGCTTATATCAACAAGCAGGGAGGTACCTTTTCACAACAGCTATCCCATCTTGCAGTAGAGATACTGAGGTGGACCGAAGTCCACTCGATTCCACTATCAGCTCGCTTCATTCCGGGCAAAAGGAATGTGCTCGCAGACAGTCTGAGCAGGGCATCGCAGATAGTGAGTACCAAGTGGTCTTTGGATCCTCAAGTAGCCAACAAAGTCCTGACTTTGTGGGGTTCCCCGACAGGGGACCTGTTTGCGACAGTTTTGAACTTCAAGCTGCCGCTGTACTGCTCCCTAGTCCCGGACCCCAAGGCACTCTGGCAAGATGCCTTCCAACAACGGTGGGACAACATCGACGTCTACGCCTTTCCACCGTTCTGTCTGATGAGAAGGGTGCTCAACAAGACCAGACTATCGGTCAATCTGTCAATGACCTTAATAGCTCCGCTATGGCATCACGCAGAGTGGTTCCCGGACCTTCTGCAGCTCCTGATGGAACTCCTGAGAGAACTCCCCCCACAGCACAAGCTACTCAAGCAACCACACTGCAACATCTTCCACAAAGCCGTAGCATCGCTTCGGCTTCACGCCTGGAGACTATCCAGCGTCTCCTCGTTGAGAGAGGCTTTTCGCAACAAGTTGCGGACAGGATGTCTCGACACCTGCGAAAATCATGCGCAGGGGTTTACCAGGCGAAGTGGCGAGTCTTCTGTGGTTGGTGTCGTGGGAGGGGTATCTCTCCCCTCGATGCCACTATTCCAGCAATAGCGGAGGTGCTCGTCTATTTGCGGGAGGAAATGCGCCTTTCAGTCTCGGAGGTGAAAGGCTATCGCTCAGCCTTGAGCTTAGCCTTCAGGCTGAAAGGAATAGATATTTCTTCCTCGCTGGAACTTTCTTTACTCATACGAAGCTATGAACTTACCTGCCCTCAGTCGGAAGTGAGACCTCCTCCATGGAACGTGGTTCGCATCCTCAGGGCTCTTAAGAGACCTCCGTTCGAACCATTACGCCAGGCCTCTGATTGACACCTGACTTGGAAGACGGCATTCCTGCTCGCTTTGGCTTCAGCCAAGCGGGTCAGTGAACTTCATGGTCTCTCATACGACATCGCCCATTCAAGGGGATGGGGGGAGGTAACGTTCGGGTTCGTCCCTGAGTTTGTAGCTAAGACTCAGAACCCTGGAGTGCCGGACCCACGGTTCGACTCCTTCAGGGTCTTGAGTCTCCGTTCTGTAACAAATGACCCAGACCATCTGTTACTATGCCCAGTGAGAAGTCTGAGGCGTTATCTGAAGAGAACGGCTGCAGTCCGTCCTCGCGTGCAAGCCCTGTTTGTGAGCACGGGAAGGACGAAGAGGAGGGTCACCAAGAACACTATCTCTGCCTGGATCCGAAGGGTCATCCACCACGCCTTGAATCCAGACCCTCCTCCGTCATGTCGTCCCAGAGCACGCGATGTCAGAGGCATCGCTACGTCTCTGGCTTTTAAGAGAAACTTCTCTCTTACGCAGGTGCTACAAGCTGGGGTCTGGAAGCGTCAAACGACCTTCACAGCCCACTACCTGCAGGACGTGACCCACAGGAGCCTTGATACACTCTCGATCGGCCCTGTGGTGGCTGCACAACAGCTGGTCTAACCTCAGGCTCCTTAAAGGACAGGTAGCAGAAGGTTGAGGGCATTGTTACCCGGTTTTAGTGTGCATGAATGAAAGAGTATGTCTGGCCCTTACTTCTTTCTTCATCATCCCCTCTCTTGGGGAAAGCAGCATCCTGGGTTCTCTGCATTGCTGACCTCAAACCTCTGCAGGTAAACCATGCCTCCTTGTGTTCCTAGTATTAAGTTAATACTGTCGCGTCCCCCATACCCTGACGAGGTGGTATTGGGAACGTCCTAGCCTAGAATTCCATCTAAAGGACTTCAGGTCAACTTCCTAGGACAAGTCACACTTCAACCCTCCACACACAAGCTTATGTAGGCCGCACGTTCCTTGCGGAGCAAGGAACTTGCGAGGTGCAGGGACTTTTTCTCGAAGTGCTGCTCACTCGGATTCTGAGTCCCCTGGTAAGCCAAAGCCAGTAAGGCCAGGACTTTCCTCCCTACCTAAGGGGTAAGTCACCCCATGTAAATAGCGTGGTTTGTATTTCGGTTACGGAACAAATGACAAATTCGGAGATAATTTGTATTTTTCCTAACCTTACAAACCTTAGCTATTTACACATATTTGCCCACTAGCCCTGTCCCCCAAGGCAATTCCTACCTCTAAGTGAAGTGAAGCAGTTCACCGGTGTGTGAGGGGGGAAGGGATAGCTAGCTACCACTCCCCTAACCCCTTGCTAACTAGCGCGGGGGTAGTTAACCTTCGTTAAAATTGTAATGGCTCGTCATTTCAGCTACGCCGAAAGTAAAACCCCATGTAAATAGCTAAGGTTTGTATGGTTAGGAAAAATACAAATTATCTCCGAATTTGTCATGTTTGCCTGCAGTGAGTTGTTTTCTGGGTATCTTTATTTTTGTTTTTCATCATCTTTGTAAGGCAAACTGCTTTTTTCATAATGCTACGTTAGGACCTTTCAACTTTTATGTATGTTAACCTTGGTCAAAGTTAGAAGATACAGAGTATCTCTCTCTCTCTCTCTCTCTCTCTCTCTCTCTCTCTCTCTCTCTCTCTCTCTCATATATATTTGTTCTTACACGATTACAAACCTGTCCTTTGATAGGAGTATTCTTACAGCAAAACTTGATATAACATTGTTGACTTGAGGAAGTGTTGGTAGTTAGCTCACAGTGTAAGGCCCTCCCACTCGACTAACTAATGAGCTCCCACTTTGTTTTTAAGACCCGGATAGTACATACTTCCGGTATCCTTATCTGGCTGTTTTAATCTTTTAATTTTTCTTTTAGGTAAATGTGTTGACAAACGGTCATGTACGAGGGATATTTAGAAGTTAGGAAGGATTTGCAGTACTGTACAGTAGTTTCCAAATAACTGTAGCCGTTTGACATTTTTCTGTGTAAACCTGCCAATATCCACATTCTTGTTGCTGTTAGACAGCATTCCTGTTTTTTGTTTGTGCCCTTGCTTGTGTGGCCTTGTGACAAAAAGGACAACATAATGCTTTGTAGAGGAGTTGTCTTTGTACTGTACTCGGTATTGGTGTTCTCACACCTTTTACCTTTGCTCGGTCTCATACTGGGAGAAGTAAGTGCCTAGAGTTGTCCCATAACGGAAAATAACATTGGAATGTGGTACTCTTATATGGTGCTCAATACATGCACTGTTGGTTGGGATGAATGGCACTGCCCTTCTTTCCCCTCCCTGGATGACTCTCCCTCTTTTTGGAGATAAAAGGAAGCATACTTGCCGAGTGTTGTGCTATAATGGGAAGAAACATCAGTACCTGTTGCTTCCGCTCCTTTGTTCAGTCCTGTACCTGGAGGAATGTTGCTGAAAGTTATCCTACAGTGGAAAGATATGTTGTCATGACTAACTCTCGGTCTGATGCCAAATGCTGTACCTTCGACTGAGCACTGCCACTTCGCCCGAACAAGATGTTGTCTAAAATGACCTATCAACGTAACTGTATCTCCGATGATCTCTCTTTGCGTATGTACTATATTAGAAAGAGCACTATGTACCAAGGTCATACCCAGCACTGGGCTCCACATCTATCTACCAAGACACTTCTCCCAATTTTGGGGGGTAGCCAACATAAAAAAAAAAACTTGGTCACTCATACCCTCATCTGCCTTTTTCTGGAATAAAGAAGACAAAATTACCACCAAGAAAGACAACAGGCTAGCAGAAGGATTGTAGTGAATGAGCTCCTCTATTGTTGATTAGCGGGAGAATGTAAGTTGACTATTTTGAAATCGTCATTGAGACAGCTCTTGACACAGCCTTCCACACACACCTGAGATTCATGTACTCGGTTTCCACAATCAATAAGCATGAGCATTATGACATTGGCAGGGCCATCTGCCTCCTGCTAATTAAACTTTTATGGAACTGGAATCTACACAATCCGTCTCTCGACGAACAAGAGCATGATGATGTCGGCAGACTGTCTCATCATAGTCTTCTTCCTTGCTGGTCTTCTGCTGACTAACCCTCCACAAGCATCTCTACATGGTTTGGTGAAAGTAGCAGCACTGTACCAAAACCCACCCCTCTCCAGGAAGGTATTTTGGTACCAGGTACAGGAACTTACCCTTCTGCTACCAGTGCTAGGTCCCATGCAAAGCTAATCACAAGCACTGCTGGTCTGAACCATGGCAGTTGGACTTGCCCTCTTCTGTCAAGACATTTGAGGGATTCTTGGTAACATGAAGGCTTCGCATGTTGAGAGAACCACCGTTACTTACCTTGGGAAGATGATCCTAGTAGGTTCTAGAAGTTTTGTATTGGGAATCCTTCCTTCTCCAAGATTGTGTTTTGGTATGTAGTACTGGTCAGGATATTAGCAAGCCGCTCTCATCCTACTTCTGCCTTGGAACCTCCCAGGGACGCTTCGGTGATGCAAACGCTTCAAAAAACTTTGAGAGAATTACTTTTATTTACATAAGGCAAAAGGTTTTGTATCTGGAATGTTTCCATCCCAGAGACTATGTTTCGTTTTGTTGTAGAGGTATTCACATACCTGCTTTCGTGTCTCAATCTCATACAAATACAATCAGCCCTCCAGCATTGCAAGGGTTAGGTAACAGAGATACCAGCAATAAGAGAAAAACCATGTGTTATTGGCCCTAGGATGAGTCATCTCATAACCCCACCAAAAACAAATGACCTCTGCCTACGTACGGTTGATTAATACCCTGAATAACTCACTTTACTATATTATTTTCAAGTGGTTTCTATCACAGAATTGTAATTTGTATTACTTTACAAAGGTAATTATACATTGCTAACACTACAGTTCAGGATAAGACGACTCATAACACGTAAGTCATTGTCACGCCACCTTGGTTATATATTTAACAACAAAACACATTTGCTCCTATCTAACAACACTCAGTGATACTGTAATATATGTGCTGTAGTATCACTGCAGTCCAGGTTAATTAACAAGGGGAAATGACACATCACTCATAAGTGATCACTATCTCTATGAGGTTGCTTCACATCCCTACCTGCTCATCACCTATATGTAGCCTGAATTAACAGTAAAAGTAAGCACAAAAAGACTACAATTATAGTTTACAAAGCTCGATAAAGCAAAATCTCATGATACATGATGCAACCAAAGGTGCAGTAGCAGCATTCAGTATTGAATTTGAGATGTACATATATACGTACTTCTACATATGCAGTACGTTATTTGATAGTAGTTGCTTGATAAACACTTGTGGAAGATGCTTTCATAATGAAGGACGCTGGGGGAATGACACTGAATCAGCCAGAGAAGTGATGTTGCGCAGGGATGGAAACTTCACTAAGGCCTGGTGAAGAAAAGCACTGGTGGTTTGAAATTGAAACTGTTGGGCTTGCAGCAGTCCTATCCACAAGGTTATGTGAAGCATCTCAGTTCTGTGGAATATTGAAACCGTGATGTTGAAATCCACGAAGACAGAGAGCTGACTGTATGCACATCCTTGTGCAGTATGATAGACGCTTCCGTAGTCTCCTCTCTTCAAAGAGTTCCAGAGATGACAACCCAGCAAGAATGGGTTGAGTGTATGAGCAGTGCAAACATAATACAGTACAGTAATGAAGCAGACCATCTCATTCCTGTTGACTGATCCCACAACACAATCTCCACGGTCATGGCCTTCCATATCACTACTGATCTCCAAGCGCACTGTCACTCCTTGAGCTACCTCAGTGTGACCAGTCATTATGGGATTGGATTTTTGCGAGCTTGTCAGACACCTTGTGATTAGATCTCTACCTTGGGTTACAGAACTTCTGGTATCTGCTTCATTCCAGATTTTCCAGTGTAAGATACCTGTACTGGTGAAAGAGAAACCTTTCATAGTTTTCTTTGCTTGTTTGTGCTACTAGATCTTTCCTTCACGAGTGCCGAGGTTTTTTTGTGGTCTTCCCTTTGTATTTCTTCTTCCCGGGAATGTTCCAATTGTATTCTCTTTCATCGAAACAGGATTCCATGCGTTTTTTCTCTACAATCGTCACTTCCCTGGGATCAGTTGTACACTGCAATCTGGAATTATGTGTTTGAGAACCACATGATCGGAACTTACGCCCATGAGGAAAGGTAACGTTCAGCTTCGTCCCTGAGTTTCTTGCCAAGACTCAGAATCTGTGAATGGCGGATACCCGATTCAACTCCTTCCGGATTTCGAGTCTCCGCTGCGTAACAGATGACTCTGATCACCTCTTACTCTGCCCATTGAGGAGTTTGAGGCTGTATCTCAAGAGAACAGCTGCAGCCCATCCCCGTGTGCCTGCATTTTTTGTCAGCACAGGAAGAAACAAGAGAAGGGTCACCAAGAACATCATCTCTGCTAGGATTCGCAAGGTCATAGACCATGCCCTGAATCCGGACCCTCCTCCTTCACGTTGCCACAAATCCCACGATGTCAGGGGCGTAGCTACGTCCCTGGCCTTCAAGAGAAACTTCTCAGTGACGCAGGTTCTACAGGCTGGTGTGTGGAAACGTCAAAATACGCTCGCAGCCCACTGCTTGCAAGACGTCACCCACAGGAGGCTCGATTCGTTGTCTATCGGCCCTGTGGTGGCTGCACAACAGCTGGTATAATACCTCAAGCTCCTTATCGGACAAGTAGCAGAAGGTTGAGGGCACTGTTACCTGGTTTTAGTCTGCGTGAATGAAAAGGTATGACTGGCTGTTATTCTTTTCTTCCTCCTCCTCTCTCTTGGGGAAAGCAGCATCCTGGGTTCTCTGCACAAGCTGACCTCAAACCACTGCAGGTAAACAGTGGTTCCTTGTGTACCTAGTATTAAGTTGATACTGTTGCATCCCCATAACCTGGTGATGTGGTATTGAGAAAGTCTTGGTTACAACAGTTTTTCCTGTAAAGACTTGTAATAATTTTTACCTTAATAGTCACACTACTAAATATCTCAACACACAACTTGCGTAGTCCGTGGACCTTGCATAGCAAGGTTTAACGAGGTGTAGGGACTCCTTATTTTTGGTACAAACCTATTTAAAATAAGGACCCCCCCTTGTAGCCAAAAAGCCAGTTTAGTAGGGACGACGACCCTCCTAATGGGTGAGTCACATCTAATAAATAGCGTAGGTTTGTATTCCTCTTACGGAACAAATGATAAATTTGTAGATAATTTGTATTTTTCCTAACGATACAAACTTTTAGCTATTTATACAAACCTACCCGCCAACCATATCTCCCTTGATGAAATCCTACCTCCAAGCAAAGCGAGTTAAATCACAGGTTTGTGAGCGGGAGCGGTAGCAAGCTACCCCCCCCCACCTCCGCTCCGCTAACTATGAGAATGGGTAGTTAACCCTCGCTAAATTTCAATGGCTCATCTTAAAAGGTTTGTATCATTAGGAAAAATACAAATTATCTAGGAATTTTTCCTTTTTCTAGCTTCATAGGGAAAATCAGGTTGGCTTTTCCTGCAAACAAAGTCACAAAAGGACCGTCCTGGATTCAAGCACACAAAGTCAGTCATACAGTATTGCATCTTCCTAGCTCTCAGGAAGACCCTGTCAAGGGCATAGTGGGTGAAGATGAGATGGATAACGATAGGCAACCTTCACTGCTTATTACCTACAGGAGTACACCCACAGGTCCCTGGATACCGGTATTCTTGGTCTATTAGTAGTTGCTCAACAGATCGCGTAGCAAACCTTGTTCCTTCATGTTACAAGAAACATCTCTTCTAAGATAGCAGAATTACAGTTAGTCTAGAGTGAGTGGTAAAGTTGACTGGCCCTTTTACATTTTTCTTCCCCTTCCTTGAGACATCCTCCACATGGAAATAGGTCTTCCTTGCCTGTCTACCAGTCCTTGGTAGTGACCTAACCTAAAACCTTCCTCATCTTCTTGTCCAGGTTGTCAGGAGGTTGACAGGTTATCACTGTCGCTCCTATAGAGTACTGAAGTGCTTGGACATTCTCAGGAAAGTAAATAACTCAGTTTGGTTGTACGGATTTTCTCCCTTTTTAGGATAAATCTCCTTTTAAGGAACGAAAGTTTTGTATTTGAATAGGAACAAATCTCAGAGAACAAAAGTTTGTATTTGGAGAGGAACAAATCTCAGAGAATGAAATTTTGTATTTGTATAAGAACAAATCTCAGAGAACAAAAGTTTGTATTTGTATAGGAACAAATCTCAGAGAATGAAATTCTGAATTTGTATAAGAACAAATCTCAGAGAACAAAAGTTTGTATTTGGATAGGAACAAATCTCAGAGAATGAAAGTTTGTATTTGTGTAAGAACAAATCTCAGAGAACAAAAATTTGTATTTGTATAGGAACAAATCTCAGAGAATGAAATTTTGTATGTGTATAAGAACAAATCTCTGAGAACAAAGCTTTGTATTTGTATAGGAACAAATCTCAGAGAACAAAAGTTTGTCTTTGTATAAGAAAAAATTTCATAGAACAAAAACTTGTATTTGTACAGGAATAAATCTAAAATTTTTAATAATAGTGTAATTTGTAATTTTCCCAACTATACAAACCCTAGTACTTTGAGTTACATTTCTCATCTTAACCACTCCACAATGCCGAGGTTTAAGATCAAAGTGGGAGCTCAGAGGCCTTTTGGGTGGGCCAGGCTTCCTTGCACCTGAGTGTAACTACAGCCAACTTGTTAAGTTTTAACAGTCCTATCCAGATTTGCTGTAAGCATGCTCCTATTAAAGGACTCAGGTTTGTGTAGTTAGGAAAAATACAAATTACCATAAGAATTTTGTGAGGTCGTTAAGCTAGAAGCAACTTAATTAGATGTTTGTAATTCGGTAGTAAAATATAATTTCTTATGAGGATATATAATGATGCAAGCATGGTGAATAAATTAGATTTTTATTTTATCAGAAATTATTTTTAAAGAAAATAAAAACTTTACTAATATAATTTTTTCACAAGGAAAAAAATTTATTTTTATTTTTATATAATTAAGAAACAAGGATTTACTTTGGAATTGTGTAAAATTAAATTCAGAGTATTTAATAGAGTGGAAAAATTCTTTGAAAATAAATTATTTAATGCATAGAAATGGAAAGCAAAGGCAAGAATCAAGAGAGGGTCAATGTTCCCTGTTGAAACTATCTTAAAAGAATACCACCTGCCAATGAGAATGCAAAGTGATTGAACCAAAAAGATAAAAAGAAAATTACAGATAAGTAACTGAAGCCAAGATTTAATCAAAGTACATTTTAGAGCTGGAAAAGAAACACAAAGCTAAGACATTCAAATTGAAAGAAACTTGGGAATAAATGATTGGGAGTGGGCCACTTCATCTTACAAAATTAGAATAGTTATTAGTCTATGTATCATTTATAGGAATAAATGAAAATAGTTCTTGTTTTATTTATAGAAATAGTTTAGTTTAACTTTAGCAATACTGCCAAGTTGAAGCAGAAAGACTATTTCCTGAATGACGGGAGAAAGTAGGTAGAACACTGAACAGACAGTACAGTATGATACTTGTGACCGGACTTGCTAAGGGCACTCATTTGATGTCCACGTAGGAAGTTTTCCTTTCTTGATTTTATGGGTCAAAGATGTTTAGTAAACAGTGTTGAGAGGATGCCTCATCAATAAAGACAGCCTGTAGACCAGTAGTCTTGCCAAAATATCATCTTTGACTTTTTATTTTGCAGTGACGGCAGAGTAACTTTGTTGTTTTCTAATGGCACGAGAATGTTCTTTAAATGTTAGCTTGTTACATATTACTTTCCTAATGACAAAAATAACTTTGGTAACAGCTTTTCCAGATCTTTCTCAGCAATAATTGTTATACTGTGCAATACAGTAAATACCTATGCAGAGACTTAAGTTTTATCTAAGCCTAGATTCTAAGTTTTGGAAATCTCTTTTCAATTACCAGTGCTAAACTTGTAATATTTACCTTCTTGATATGGGTTCCTTCCTGCTTCACACAGAAAAATCCTTGTCTGACCCTGTCCATTATTTACCTATGTGAATTATACACAAACAATAAGTACCCCCTCCCCCCTTGTATAGAGTAATTAATGCATATAATAACACACTTGAAGCTGAAATGTTTATTTTCCATCCTAAATTTAACTTGCATGGAAGCCAGTATTTGATTCATGGAAATTCTCCTTCCATCACTCCAGACTCCAGTCTCCCAATAGCAGAAACAACCCCTCTTGTCAAATGTACTTACTTTCCCATACCACCAGTATTAGTACAATGCATTAGCGTGCATTCACATGTTGCTTTACTTTATGCTGCGTAAGATTCGGGGTTTTATGTTGGATAACATTAACCTTTTATGTATATGTCCCTTTTTCAAAGTTTCTGCCACATCTAAGATCTGCTTTTATTCATGAAAATGGTATTTATGTGTTGATGTTTGTAGCTAAATATATAAGTGGACATATAGAACATGTTTTCTAAGTGTTCACTATGCAGTAAGTTAGTTTAAATATCATCATCCTCATCATTCATCATTACAATATTTGCTCCAAAAGTCAAGTGAGTTTAACAATAGTTTGTTCCATAACTGGCATACAAACCAACGCTATTTATAAGGGGTATTACTATTGGCGAAGCTTAAAAACGAGCCATTAGATTTTTAGCGAGGGTTAACCACCTACCTGCTAGTTAGCAGGGTAGTAGCTACCCCTCTCACTCACACACCTGTAACTGTAACTCACTTTGCTTTTAACTCAGATGGAGAACGGCTGTCACGCTCTTCCTCCTCACCAAATTTTCTGGACAGCCATTGTTTACTATTTTTTTTCCTTTTTCTTTCACAGTGTGTGTTTTTGCCTTCTTACCGATGCGTACCTGCCCTGGTCCTGAGGGTCACTCCTGCGGGACATTTATGTCCTCGGTGGAAACGGATTTTCACTGCTTGTGTCCCGCATGCAGGGGTCAACATTGTGATACCATAAATACTTGTGTTGAATGTTGGGAGTGGTTTGCCTCCCTGTGGGAAAGGTTTGGGCAATGACGGAAGAAGAAGGCTGAAAGGGATTCTTCTCCTTCAGGGTATTCCTCGAAGCAGAAGAAACTCAAAAGCTTCTTCTTCCGCCCCCGACCTTCCTTCAAATCTACTGCTCGACCGGCTTCCTCCTGGGAACTGTCGAGTAGTAGCGCAGGATGCTTAACTCCTGGACAACCTCGGTTCTCGAGAGACGGATTTGCTTCCCCTAGCGAAGTGGCCCCACCTCTCCCCCGAGTGAGTCCTTGTTCTTTTTTTAATTTTCACTTGTGTGGCTGTCCCTGGAATTGCCTGGCCCCCCCTTCAAAGAAGGTGTTGATGCAGCTCATTTAATAGGGTGCTGAGTTGCAGCGTTCGTCTGCCTCCAAGGTCAACTCGATGGCCCTGCTGAGCGTTGAGCTTCAGGCCTCTGAGGAGTATTCTGCAGCTGTTCTTGTGGACTCTGTTCCTGCTTCAGCTTCCATTCCTGCTGTCGTCACCGAAGACTGCGCTCCCCCCCTCGCCCGTCATCCTTTGAGGGGGGGGGGAGCAAAGTCTGAGGCATGTCTCCTCTGTGGGTGATCACTTCCTTCGTTCACGAGAGACCACCCATAGAGACTTCTCTCCAGAGGCCATCTGGTGACCAGCCTGCTGCTCTGCCCTCCCTTCCGGAGGCTCGTCCTCCCAGCCGTCATCATCGTCTTGCTCGTCCCGCCTCAGACATTCTCCTTCACCTTCAGCAAAGAGACGGCTGTTTGGCTCGTCATCCTCCGCTGAGAACGGTCCTCTTTGGATCCTCCTCCTTCTAGTACTCATCATGCTGACTAGATTCGTCAGTCACGCTACGCTCCTAGTTTCCGACCTCCGCCCATGTCTTCGGACTTTGCCCAATCTCGTTGTTCGCCTGCATCGCTGCGTTCTTAGGGTCATCTCTCCTCTCCTTCAGCTCGCCAACGAACTCCGGTTCGTGGTTTGCCTCCATCGCCGACTCACCAGCATGCAGCTGTTCAACGTTTGACAGGGCTATGATTTCCATCTCGCCAATCTCCAATAGCCTGTCGTTTTCCAGCAGCCTGCTGCTTGCCAGCCCATCAGCAGCCACCGACGACTTGCCAGTCTCTCTCTGCTCGGTGTTCACCGACATCTCACCGATCTCCGAAGAGAGAGGAAGGCAAACGACGTCAGTCTCTAGCTGTTCGTCTTTTGCCAACTCGCCGATCTCTCAGAAGATCGTCAGGCGATTGACAGTCTCCATCAATAGCTCGTCAGGAGGCGACCATACGAGATCATGCTCCATTGGCACAGCGATCCTGTGTAGCTGTTTCGGAGCTCCAACAACGTTGCTATTCCAAACAGCTGCACTGTCGCGAGGAGAGCTATAATATCTTTCGCCTTCATGAATTTCCAGACTCTCCGGAGCGATGACATTCTCCTACTCGCTGCGCGTCTTCTCCTGGTTCTCCACCCCGTAAACGCAGGACATCATGCTCTTCTGGGAGAGGAAAGAATGGCAAAGGACTATGACCCACCCCGAGATGATGTCTCGTGGGTGGAAGACTCAGAATTCGCTGCCCGTCCTAGACCATCAGAAGCAGAACAGAGTGAGTCTGAACACGCCTTCTGGCAGGTTTTGGCCTGCATGAGGTCCCTCAGTGGGTTGGCAGACCCAGAGATGGCTCCTTAAGAGGACAAAGACATTGTTCTAGACCACATCTTTGGCACTCAAAAGCCCCTCAAGTCCAGTGCATCCCTGCCCTGTTCTTAAGGGATGATGAGTGCCCTAGGGAAGGTTCTTTGCTAGCTCTCGGACTCCTCTGGGTCCTTTCACACAGGTTCATCCTCGAAACTCCTCCCACCTCCAGGTGTCCAGCAAAGGAAGTTCCACAAGGTCCTTGATGAGCCTCTCCTGGCCCTTCCTCTACATCATTCCTTAGAGGAATTGACAAGGGGATCTCTAGAGATAGTAGCGAGACTCTCCGGCCTGCAAATCTCCTTCTCCGCTTCTGAGATCCTCAATCAGGAGAAAGTGGCGAAGTGTGCCATGCAAGCTACTTCATGGCTAGATTTCTGGTTTGGGTCTGTTTGAAACCTGGTGTAAACCAAGGATATATACAAGGAGAACTCCAGGAAGGTGATCGAGACCTATCTTTTATCGGGCACTTGTACCATCGAGTTCCTCGCCTATCAGGTAGTTAACCTATGGGCAAACACCATCCAAAGAAGTAGGGAATCTATAGTCAAAAAGTTTCATCGCCAAGTCCCACAAAGCAAGATTATGAATCTCCGGAACTCCTCTTTGGAGGGTTCCTCTTTGTTTGAGCCTGGGGATGTCGAGTGAGCTGCAGAGAGATGGAGGAAGTCCCAGCAGGACTCTTCTCCATAGGGCCTTGACATCCCGGCTGTGTAGACCTACCTCTCAGCTGCAAAACAAGTAACCGAAACTGACAATAAGCAGGACGGCAGTGACGGATATGAATGTGTCTAAGAAGCCCTTTCCTGCCAAGGACAAGAAAGGCTCCAAGTCCTCCCGTGGAGGGAAGAATTCTAGAAGGGTTGGCCGAGGATGGGCAATCCCCTCACTTGTTCACCAGTGGGGGGATGCCTGCAATTCTACAGGCAGAGGTGGATGCAGCTCGGTGCTGAACCCTGGACAGTCTCTGTAATTTGTGCAGGGTATCGCGTTCTGTTCATTCAATCTCTCCCTCCACTGACCAAGACTCCAGTGACATTGAGTTCCTATGCGAAGAGGTCCACAAAGGAACTGGCCCTTCGGGCCAAAGTCAAGATCACGTTGGAGAAGGGCGCCCTCCAAGAGGTCCTCGACGACTCCCCAGGCTTCTTCAGTCAACTCGTTTTTTCTGTGAAAAAGGCGTCTGGAGGCTGGAGACCAGTCATCGACCTCTCAGCTCTGAATGAGTTTGTCAAACAAACTTCGTTCAGCATGGAGACCGCAGACATGGTCAAACAAGCGATAAGACCACAGGACTTTATGTGCACACTGGATCTAAAGGATGCTGTCATACAGTATATTGATTTATTATTATCATTTTACTACTGAATAGAACAGAATTTGATTCCTTATTTTATTTGCTTATTATTTTACATTATAAATGATTGAATCCTCTTCTGTAGATTTCAATACATATACAGTATGCCCTTGCGTCATCTATACTTTTATGACGTTTATACTTCCTTGTTTTTTATTCTGCCGACCTGAGGTTTGCCAATGGCCAATTGTTTTTGTGTGTTATTTTCTAAATAAAGTTGGTATTGACGATGACTTTGGTTTTCGCTAACCCCAACACTTCGGACTTATAAGAGAAGTATACTTCCAGATTCCTATCTATCCGTTTTCATGGAAGTATCTCAGAATCATGCTAGACAGCAAGAAATACCAGTTCAAAGTACTGTGCTTTGGTCTATTCACAGCACCTCAGGCTTTCTCGAGAGTGTTTGCACTACTGTCATCTTGGGCTCACAGAGTTGGCATCCATCTCCTACGTCATCTGGCCGACTGGCTGATTCTAGCAGACTCAATGTCGACCCTTCTTCAGCATCGAAACAAACTTCTGGGGCTTTTCCAAGATCTGGGGATTGTGGTAAACCTCAAGAAGTCATCTCTGCTTCCCTTTCAACGACTGGTTTACCGAGGAATGATAATAACCTCCAATCTTCACAAAGCCTTCTCATCAGACGACAGGTTAGTGAGGCTGAAGGAGGTTGCAAGACCTTTTTTCAGACAGGAAAAACTTCCATCCCAGAGAAGGTTGTGTCTACTTGGGCACCTATCATCCCAGGCCCGTGTAGTTCCCAACGGCCGCTTTGGGATACGATCACTCCAATGGCGGCTAAAGTCCAACTGGAATCAGCTCTTCGATTCCCCGGACATTTTGATCCCCATGGGACCAGAAGAATGAAAGGACCTCAAATGGTGGTTGGCAGATGAGAATCTGCTAAAGGGTGTCGACCTTCTTGTCCCTCTCCCGTACTTGATGCTCTTCTCAGATGGGGGACCCACAAGCTGCACCATACGACCTCAGGCCTATGGTTAGAGTTAAAAAAATACCAGCAAATAAATCTCTTAGAGATGAAGGCTGCTTTTCTGGCCCTTTAACAGTTCCAGCAGTACTTGGAGGGCCACTCAGTGGTGGTAATGAGCGACAACACCACAGTCGTGGCTTACATCAACAAGCAAGGCGGTGCTTTTTCGCAGCCCTTATCCCATTTGGCAGTAGAAATACTGAGATGGGCAGAAGTCAAAAATACTGAGATGGGCAGAAGTCAACTTGGTGGCCCTATCAGCTCGTTTCATTCCGGGCAAAAGGAATATGATTGCGGACAACCTGAGCAGAGTGATTTAGATAGTGGGCTCCGAGTGGTCGTTGAATTAGCTAGTAGTCAACAATGTCGTGACTGTGGGGTTCCCTAACGGTGGATCTGTTTGAAACGGACTTGAACTTGAGGCTCCCGTTGTATTGCTCCCCAGTCCCAGACCCCAAAGTTCTCTGGCAAGATGCAGTCCAATAACGATAGGACAACATCGACGTTTACGCCTTTCCCTGTTCTGCTTAATGAGAAGAGTACTCAACAAGACCAGAACATCGGTCAATCTCTCAATGACCCTCATAGCTCCACTATGGCATCACTCAGAATGGTTCCCAGACCTTCTGCAACTTCTAACGGAGCTTCCGAGAGAGCTCCATCCGCGACACAATCTATTCAGACAATCACATGCCAACATCTTCCATAAGGCCATAGCTTCGCTATGACTTCACGCATGGAGACTATCCAGCACCTCCTCACTCAGAGAGTATTTTCTCAACAAGTTGCGAAAAGGATAGCTGGACACCTGCGAGGATTTTCAGCTTCAGTCTACCAGGCAAAGTGGAATGTCTTCTGAGGTTGGTGTCGTGGAAGGGGTATCTCTCATCGATGCCACTATCCCAGCAATAGCGGAGTTCCTCGTGTATCTGCGGGAGGAAATGCTCCTTGGTTTCAGTAGTAAAAGGCTATCGCTCAGCCTTGAGTCTCCCCTCTAAGCTGAACGGAGTAGATATTTCCTCTTCGTTAAAACTTTCTCTCCTCATACGAAGTTAAGAAATTACCTGTCCCCAGTCAAAAGTGAAACCTCCTCCATGGAACATGGTTCATGTTCTTCAATCCCTGAAAGGTCCTCCCTACAAACCATTACGCCAGGCAACAGAACGCCACCTTACATTGAAGACGGTGTTACTGCTCGCTTTGGCTTCGGCCAAAAGAGTTAGCGAACTTCATGGTCTCTCGCATAACATAGCCCATTCAAGGGGATGGGGAGAAGTAAACTTCAGTTTCGTCCCTGAGTTTGTAGCGAAGACCCAGAATCCGGGGTTAGTGGATCCTAGATTCGATTCCTTTCGGATAACGAGTCTTCGTTCAATAACCAATGACCCAGACCAACTTTTACTATGTCCAGTAAGGAGTCTAAAGTACTACCTTAAAATAACAGCAGCCTCTCGCCCCCGTGTGCCAGCACTTTTTGTCAGCACGGCGAGGGTCAAGAGGAGGATCACAACAAGTACCATCTCTGTATTGATTGCAAGGTCATTGATCTGGCGCTGAATCCAGATCCTCATCCGACACGATGACATAGAGCTCACGATGTTAGGGGCATAGCTACGTCACTTTCCTTCAAACGTAATTACTCAGTGGCGCAGGTTCTACAAGCGGGCATGTGGAAGGGTCAGATGACCTTCACCGCCAACTACCTGCAAGACGTAACCCACAGAAGACTCGATATGGTCTCTATCGGTCGGTCCTTTGGTGGCTACACAACAACTGGTTTAACACATCAAGCGCCTTGATGGACAAGTAGCAGAAGGTTGAGGGCATTGATTACCCAGTTTTAGTCTGAGTGAATGAATAAGAATAAATGACAGGCTCTTTCTTTTCTTCATCCTCCCCTCTCGGGGAAATCAGCATCCAGGGTTCTCTGCACAGCTGACCTCAACTAACTGCAGGTAAACCATTGTTCCCTTGTGTAACCTGGTATTGTGTCAATACTGGTATGTCCCCATCCCCTGGCAAGGCGGTATTGGGAATGTCTTGGTGACTTAGGACGATTCCTATGTCTCAGAAGAACTCTTATCCTGACAGCCACATTGCTAGTACAGTATCACAAATACACAGCTTGTGTAGGCCGCAGACCATGCATAGCAAGGTTTTAGTGAGGTGTAGTGTTTCCACCTATTATGTGCTAACACACATAAAGGGGAATCCCGGGTAAAAGCCAAAAAGACAGATTGGCAGGGATGTCAACCCTCCTAATGCTTGAGTCAACCCCTATAAATAGCGTTAGTTTTTATTCCAGTTACAGAACAAATGACATTTGGAATTAATTTATATTTTCCCTAACGATACAAACCTGTAGCTATTTATACAGAATTGCCTGCCAGCCCAGTCCCCCTTGAAGTCCTACCTCCAAGCAAAGAGAGTTACACTCTCAAGTGCATGAGTAAGAGGGATAGCTAACACCCCCCCCCCAAGCAGCAGTATGGGTGGTTAACCCTCACTAAAAGTCTAATGGCTCGTGTTTGCTGAAAATAATACCCCTATAAATCTATCTATTTACCAAGGCACTTCCCCAAATTTTGGGGGGTAGCCGACATCAAACAGAGGAACAAAGGGGACCTTTCCTCTCTCCGCTACTCCCAGCCTGACTTAGGATTCATCCGAGTTTGGCTGGTACAGTACTGCTAGGGTGCCACAGCCCACCCTCCCCTGTTATCCACCACAAATGAAGTTTCATACGCTGAATCCACTATGGCTGCTACCTCCGCAGTCAGAAACGCGACTGGAGGAAACAGCAGGCCTATCGGAACTGCGTCATAAACGCTCGCCATTCGTTCCTATTTCTAGCACTCTCTCTTGGCTCTCTCACATCTATCCTCCTATCCCCCAGAGTTTTCTTCACACCATCCATCCGCCCAAACCTTGGCCTTCCTCTTGTACTTCTCCCATCAACTCTTGCATTCATCACCTTCTTTAGCAGAGAGTTGGCCAAACCACCTCAACACATTCATATCCACTCTAGCTGCTAAATAATTTCTCACACCCGTTCTCACCCTCAGTACTTCGTTCCTAACCCTATCTAATCAAAATTCACCAGCCATACTCCTCAGACATTTCATCTCAAACACATTTAATTTCTGTGTCCGTCAGTTTCATTCCCCACAACTCCGATCCTTACATCACAATTGGTACAATCACTTTCATACAGAACTCTCTTTACATTCATTCCTAACCCTCTATTCTTTACTACTTCCTTCATTGTCCCCAACACTTTGCATCTTTCATACACTCTCTGACGTACATCTGCTTCCACTCCACCATTTGCTGCAACAACAGACCCCAAGTACTTAAACTGATCTACTGTACTTTCCTCAAGTAACTCTCCATTCAACATGACATTCAACTTCGCACCACCCTCCCTTCTCGTGCATCTCATAACCTTACTCTTATCCACATTAATTCTCAACTTCCTTTTCTCACATACCCTTCTAAACTTTGTCACTAATCGACCAAGATTCTCTTCCGAGTCTGCAACCAGCGCAGTATCATCCACAAACAACAACTGATTTACCTCCCATTCATGATCACTCTTGTCTATCAGTTTCAATCCTTGACCATGCACTCGAGCATTCACCTCTCTCGCAACTCCATCAACAAACAAATTGAACAACCATGGGGACATCACACATCAGCCCCACTCTCACTGGAAACCACTTGTTCACTTTATTTCCTATCCTAACATACGCTTTACTACCCATGTAGAAACTCTTCACTGCTTGCAACAACCTTCCACCAATTCCATTTAACCTCATCACATTCCACAACACTTCCCTGTCAACTCTATCATACGCTTTCTCCTGATCCATAAACGCAACATACACCTCCTTGCTTTTTGCTAAATATTTCTTGTATATCTGCCTAACTGTAAAAATCTGATTCATACATCCCCTACCTCTCCTAAAACCACCCTGTACTTCTAAGATTGCATTCTCTGTTTTATCCTTAATCCTAATAATTAGTACTCTACCATACACTTTTCCAACCACACTTAACATACTAATTCCCCTTGAATTACAACCCTCATGCACATCTCCCTTACCTTTATATAGTGGTACAATGCACGAACACACCCAGTCCACTGGTACCATTGACAACATAAAACACATGTTAAATTCCACCATTCACTACCCTTCCTCATGCTGCCTCCGACAATCTTCCTGCCACACACATCACTTGCAATCCCAACAAAATTTTTTTTTCTACTAACCTCCAATCCTCCTCTAAATTACCAGTTTCTCTCACTCTGTTATATGCCATTTCCAACCTTTTTTATATTAACTTTTTACCTCTGTTTTTATTAACTCTTCAACCTTCACTACCTCCCTTTTACATCCCGCCACTCTATTCCCCCAATTTTTTGCTACGATAATTTTCCTTCCACCAAAAATTGATCAGACATATTGTTAGCCATACCCCCATGAATAGCTACAGGTTTGTAGCATTAGGAAAAATACAATTTTCAATATTAATATTACCCGGTGATCATGTAGCTGCAACTCTGTTGCCCGACAGAAAAAACCTACGGTCGGGATACGCCAGCGATCGCTATACAGGTGGGGGTGTACAACAACAGCGCCATCTGTCGAGTAGGTACTCAGGTACTTCTTGTCAACAAGAACCAATTTTCTCTCTGTCGTGCCACCGGCAAGACCTACTTGATACGCTGTTGTTTCTGGAGTTGATTTCACGCTATTTGGTGATGTATTCTCTCTAGATATTAGCTTTCGCTGTACAGGAGTTATTATCATTACCTTATCAAGCTTTTTTGATTAGATTTGGATTATTTGTTGACGACTTGGATAGATTTTGGATTCCCCCCTTTGGCTAATTCAAGATGTCTGATCATACTCAAGTCCCCAAGTACAGGCAGTGTAGCGCTAGGGACTGTTCTAGGCGTCTTCCGAAGGCCTCTATAGATCCTCACACCGTTTGTTCCAATTGTAGGGGTAAATCCTGTCAATTGGAAGATCGATGTGAGGAATGCGCTGGGCTTTCGGAATTTGATTTTAATGAATTCCTTAAGAATGCACGTAGGCTAGAGAAGGATAGGATCAGGAGGAGTTCGTCTCGCTCTTTTGATTTTTCCTCTCCCCATGCCCCTCAACCTATTCCTTCCCCTGTAGTGGTGACTCCCGACCCTTCTACTAGCTCTCAGCAACCCTCGATGGCGGACATGATGTGTGCCATTCAGGCTCTTGGTGACAGAGTGGAGTCATTAGCTAATGACCGCAATCAACTCTTGGCCGATGTCAAAGAGTTGAAGGAGAAAAGTGCAGTGGGAAGTGTAGTGAGTGCAAGTGCGGTGAAAAGTGTCAGTGTCAGTGTTACGCATGAGGGTGCATCTGTTCGTGCCAGTCGTCCTCCCAGTCCGGGACCTCTTGCAAGCTCCCAAGCCCAGGAGAGAAGCAATGTCGAAGGACCAAAGGGTTCGACAGGCCTTGATCAGCGTACAGATGTACCCTCAGTGGTTGCGGACGTATCTTGCAGAGATCGTCACATCCACAAACAGACGAGTGAGCCCATTCATTCCTCGTCTGTGGAAGAAGTTTCTCGGCAGAAATGCTGGACCAAGGTCTCACGACCTCTCAAGCGCAAGGTCCCTTCCGAGCGAGTCCAACGGCCCAGGTGTAGCCACTGGGTCAGTTCGGACTCGCCGCAGTCTTCCGAAGACTGCACACCTCCCAAGAGAGGTAGAGTAGTTCCGCAGCAGGCAATCACTCCGTCTGTTGCCGCACCATCCGCTGTAGACCCTAAGTGGTCTATGCTGCAGTCTATGCAGACTCAGCTAGCTTCATTCATGCAGGAGTATCGTGCTGAGAAGGTTGACACTGCACCTGTTAACCTACAACCTGCCACGGTTGTGCGCTCAGCAGACACTGCGGCTGCCTGCTCCCACACTCCGGCTGTGAGAGCTCCACCACCGATGCGCAGTCGACCCTGCCAGACGCATGTTGACGTTAGCCGACGTGCGGCACCCTCCGTTGACATGCGTGAGCTACCGCATCAGCTGTGGGAAGGTGCTGTCAAGCTGCCGTGTTTTGACGCAATGCGGCAGTCTCCGCAACCCACGGCAGTCCCCACCACGCACCATCACTCCGCTTTTGTTGTTGCCAGCTCTCAGACTGACCAGCAGCGGCATGATGTTGGATCCAGTGCAGCTACGCATGCACCCGTGCTGCCGGATTCAGCCGTTCAGCTTTCTTCTCCTCCTTGGCCGCTTCCTCCTCAGCATTCGGATGAAGGAGTCTCTGATGACGACGAAGCTGCGCATTTGGACGATCAACACTCCGACATAGAAGAACCCAAGACTACGCCTCCCTCCTTAGACTTTAGGAAAGTCCTTGCCCTGTTTAAGGAGTTGTATCCGGACCAGTTTGTGTCTGCAACCCCGCGCTCACCTCCCTCTGAGTTCGCTTTAGGCATGCAGTCAGCAGCTCCTGCCTTTACGAAGCTCGTACTCGCGCGCTCATCCAAGAGAGCTTTAAGGGTACTGGGAGAGTGGTTGCAGTCCAAGAAGCAACTTGGGAAGACATCCTTCATCTTTCCACCGACCAAGCTTGCTTCCAAATCTAGCGTCTGGTATGCCACGGGAGAAGATCCCGGCTTGGGAGTTCCTGCCTCTGCCCAGGGCGACTTCTCAAGTCTGGTAGACTCTCCCCACAGACTGGCTATGAGACGCTCCAAGATTTGCTGGACCTTTTCGGATATGGACCATCTTTTGAAGGGAGTTTTTCGTGCGTTTGAGATCTTCAACTTCCTGGACTGGTGTTTGGGAGCGTTAAGCAGAAAGACCTCCCCTTCGGATAAGGACTCTGCCATGCTCATCATGTCATGCATGGACAAAGCCATTCGGGATGGGTCTGGCGAGCTTGCGGCTTCGTACGTGTCTGGAGTTCTTAAGAAGCGAGATCACCTTTGCTCCTTCTTGTCGGCGGGGATCACACCATGTCAGAAGTCAGAGTTGACTTTGCTCCGCTTTCCAAGTGTCTCTTTCCTGAAGAGCTGATCAAGGGGATTGCCGCCTCGTTGATCCAGAAGGATACCCATGACCTGGTGGCGTCTTCCGCACGTAAAGTCACAGCTTTACCTTCCGTGCCTAGACCTAGGATGGACACACCAGCGTCTAGGTTCATTCCGCCCTTTCGTGGCAGAACCTCCAGCAGAGGAGGTACCCGTGCCGATAGTCAACGTGGCAAAAAGAAGAAGGGTTCCAAGTCCTCAAAAGGCAGAGTCTGACTGCCAACCTCTCCAGACAGCAGTGGGAGCCAGGCTCAAGAACTACTGGCAGGCCTGGGAGAACAGGGGTGCAGACGCACAGTCTGTGAAGTTGCTCAGAGAGGGGTACAGGATTCCATTCTTGCGCAAGCCCCCTCTAGCAACTACTCCCATCGACCTCTCTCCCAGGTACAGAGAGGAGGACAAAAGGCTAGCTTTACAGCAAGAGGTGTCTCTCTTGCTACAAAAGGGAGCGGTAGTCATAGTCCGGGACCATCAATCCCCGGGCTTCTACAACCGTCTCTTCTTAGTAGCGAAGAAGACAGGAGGGTGGAGACCGGTGCTGGACGTCAGTGCTCTAAATGCCTTTGTCACCAAGCAGACGTTCACCATGGAGACGACGAAGCCGGTGCTAGCATCGGTCAGGAAGGAAGACTGGATGGTCTCGTTGGACCTAAAGGACTCGTACTTTCACGTCCCCGTCCATCCAGACTCCCAACCTTTCCTAAGGTTCGTCTTTGGAAAGGTCGTTTACCAGTTCCAAGCCCTGTGCTTTGGCCTAAGCACGGCACCTCTAGTGTTTACCAAACTGATGAGGAATATTGCCAAATTCCTGCATTTGGCAGACATCAGAGCCTCCCTCTTTTTGGACGACTGGCTTTTAAGAGCTCCGTCAAGTCGTCGCTGTCTGGAGAATCTCAAATGGACTATGGATCTGACCAAGGAATTGGGTCTCCTGGTCAATATAGAAAAGTCCCAACTCGTCCCATCCCAAATTATAGTCTATCTAGGTATGGAGATTCAGAGTCGAGCTTTTCGGGCTTTTCCGTCGGCCCCCAGAATCAGTCAAGCCCAAGAATGCATCCAGAGCATGCTGAAAAGGAACCGATGTTCAGTCAGACAGTGGATGAGTCTAATAGGGACGCTTTCATCGCTGGACCAGTTCATCGCGTTAGGGAGACTCCACCTCCGACCCCTTCAGTATCACCTAGCTGCTCACTGGAGAAAGGACATGACGCTAGAAGCGGTCTCAGTTCCTATATCCGAAGAGATGAAGTCTGCACTGACTTGGTGGAAGAACAGCATTCTTCTCAAGGAAGGTCTACCACTGGCTGTTCAGACCCCCGACCACCTTCTCTTCTCGGACGCATCGGACACGGGCTGGGGTGCGACACTGGACGGTCGGGAATGCTCGGGCACGTGGAATCCGGATCAAAGAGCACTTCACATCAACTGCAAGGAGCTACTGGCAGTTCATCTGGCCTTGAGAAGCTTCAAGTCCCTCTTTCTAGGCAAGGTGGTGGAGGTGAACTCCGACAACACTACAGCCTTGGCGTACATCTCCAAGCAAGGAGGGACTCATTCGAGGAAGTTGTTCGAGATCGCAAGGGACCTCCTCACCTGGTCAAGAGATCGAAAGATATCGCTTGTCACAAGGTTCATTCAAGGCGACATGAATGTCATGGCAGACCGCCTCAGCCGGAAGGGTCAGGTCATCCCTACAGAGTGGACCCTTCACAAGAATGTTTGCAGCAGACTATGGGCCCTGTGGGGTCAGCCCACCATAGATCTGTTCGCTACCTCGATGACCAAGAGGCTCCCAAATTATTGCTCACCGATTCCGGACCCAACAGCAGTTCACGTAGATGCCTTTCTTCTGGATTGGTCCCATCTAGACCTGTATGCGTTCCCCCCGTTCAAGATTGTCAACAAGGTACTGCAGAAGTTCGCCTCTCACGAAGGGACACGGTTGACGTTGGTTGCTCCCCTCTGGCCCGCGAGAGAATGGTTCACCGAGGTACTGCAATGGCTAGTAGACGTTCCCAGGACTCTTCCTCTAAGAGTGGACCTTCTGCGTCAGCCGCACGTAAAGAAGGTACACCCAAGCCTCCACGCTCTTCGTCTGACTGCCTTCAGACTATCGAAAGACTCTCAAGAGCTAGAGGCTTTTCGAAGGAGGCAGCCAGAGCGATTGCCAGAGCAAGGAGGACATCCACTCTCAAGGTCTACCAGTCAAAATGGGAAGTCTTCCGAAGCTGGTGCAAGGCGAATTCAGTTTCCTCAACCAGTACCTCTGTAACGCAGATAGCTGACTTCCTTTTACACCTAAGGAATGTACGATCCCTATCAGCTCCTACGATCAAAGGTTACAGAAGCATGTTGGCAGCAGTCTTCCGCCACAGAGGCTTAGATCTTTCCACCAACAAAGATCTACAGGACCTCCTTAAGTCTTTTGAGACCTCAAAGGAGCGTCGGTTAGCCACACCAGGTTGGAACTTAGACGTGGTTTTAAGGTTCCTGATGTCAGCAAGGTTCGAACCGCTTCAATCAGCCTCTTTTAAAGATCTCACTTTGAAGACTCTTTTCCTCGTTTGCTTAGCAACAGCTAAAAGAGTCAGTGAGATACACGCCTTCAGCAGGAACATAGGTTTTACATCTGAAACGGCTACATGTTCCTTACAGCTTGGTTTTTTAGCTAAAAACGAGCTCCCTTCTCGTCCTTGGCCCAAATCGTTCGAGATTCCAAGCCTGTCCAGTTTGGTTGGAAACGAACAAGAGAGAGTACTATGCCCAGTAAGAGCTCTTAAGTACTATTTAAGACGTACAAAGCCGTTACGAGGACAATCAGAATCTTTATGGTGTTCTATTAAGAAACCTTCTTTACCGATGTCGAAGAACGCAGTTTCTTATTACATCAGACTTTTGATTAGAGAAGCCCATTCTCATCTGAATGAGGAAGACCATGCTTTGCTGAAGGTAAGGACACATGAAGTTAGAGCTGTCGCTACTTCAGTGGCCTTCAAACAGAACCGTTCTCTGCAGAGTGTAATGGATGCAACCTATTGGAGAAGCAAGTCAGTGTTCGCATCATTTTACCTTAAAGATGTCCAGTCTCTTAACGAGAACTGCTACACCCTGGGACCATTCGTAGCAGCGAGTGCAGTAGTAGGTGAGGGCTCAACCACTACATTCCCATAATCCCATAAGCTTTTTTAATCTTTCTCTTGAAATGCTTTTTATTGTTGTTTTTGGGTTGTACGGAAGGATAAGAAGCCTTTCGCATCCTGGTTGATTTGGCGGGTGGTCAAATTCTTTCTTGAGAAGCGCCTAGATTAGAGGTTGTGATGAGGTCCTTTAGTGTGGGTTGCAGCCCTTCATACTTCAGCACCTAGGAGTCGCTCAGCATCCTAAGAGGATCGCGAGGCTCAGTAAGGAAGACGTACTTAAAAAGGCAGAGTAATGGTTCAAGTCGACTTCCTTACCAGGTACTTATTAATTTTATGTTTGTTATTTTGAATAACTGCTAAAATGAAATACGGGATACTTAGCTTCTAATGTTAACATGTATGCTGGTCTCCACCCACCCCCCTGGGTGTGAATCAGCTACATGATCACCGGGTAAGATTAATATTGAAAAATGTTATTTTCCTTAGTAAAATAAATTTTTGAATATACTTACCCGGTGATCATGAATTTAAGGACCCTCCCTTCCTCCCCATAGAGACCCAGTGGACCGAGGAGAAAATTGGTTCTTGTTGACAAGAAGTACCTGAGTACCTACTCGACAGATGGCGCTGTTGTTGTACACCCCCACCTGTATAGCGATCGCTGGCGTATCCCGACCGTAGGTTTTTTCTGTCGGGCAACAGAGTTGCAGCTACATGATCACCGGGTAAGTATATTCAAAAATTTATTTTACTAAGGAAAATAACATATTACCTCCAAATTTATCATTTTTGTATAGTAATTCCAAGTTCTACATTGTTAATTGGGTCCAAGAGACTTGACATAAGTTGATTTTTGACATAGGGCAGATTTTTCCCCTATAAAGTGTCTTAATGGTTTCCTATATATGTTCTGAACACAAAAAGTGTTCAGAACCTGCTATTATTTTTTAAAAAATCAGATGCAGTACTTACATTAATAAACTTTGTGAAGTACGGTAATAAATTGTTATTTGAGGACTTAGAGATAGATGTAAGGTTGGATAACACTGTGTAACTTTGATTTTACTTTGTTTAATGTATTTGATATTCAAGAAAAGTGATGTAAAGTTGGAATTGATGTAAAAGAAATTATTTCATTTGAATTTAGAATAGAAATTTTTTTCTTTACATAAATATAAACCATCGTCCTTGAAGTGCCATTTAAGCTTTTAAGGAGGTAAATATAGTTGCTTGTTGGGTGGCATTCACTTTGACTTCGGCTGCAGGACCGAACAGACATTCTGTACAGTGCTTCTTAGTGTCTTCATCAAGCATTTTAGCCTCTTTATTTTTATTTCAGATTCAATAAATACATACTCTTCTAGACAGTTGGGTTTGAGAGCCATTATTGGAAGAAGCTAAGGATATACATTGTTTCTTGACAACTAATTGTGTGTCAGTTGTTCCCACACAAATCCAAACCATTTGCTCTTTACTATGGATACTGTATATTGTTCTGGCGTAGCTGAAAACTAGCCATAAACTTTTTACACAAGGCTAACAACCTGCTGTTAGTTAATGTGGTTTAGACCACCACACACAGCTAGTCGATTTATCCACTTTTGTTTTTGGTTTGGTTAAGAGCAGACATGCTGTCTCTCTTTCCTATAAAAACCTATTTCTATAATTGGCCATAAACTCCTTTTTCTTTTGCAGGTGTGTCTAGTTTTATTGAGGGCTGCTAATATGCAGGTTTGCCTTGGCATCGAAGGTCGTTCGGGAGGTGGATCATCATTCCCCTTGCCCTGGATGCAGACAACACTCCTGGACTCTGGCATTTCCCTGCGGAGAATATCGAGAGTGCCCCTCTTTCCAGTGGGAATGGTAAGGTAGGCACCGGATGAAGTCTAAAAGGAATTCTTCTCCCTTAGGGTCGTCCTCGAGCTCGAAGAAGTCCCGACTACTCACTCTGACGTCTCATCTGGCCCCCACTGACTCTGCTCATTTGGTCTTTTCCAGAGAACAAAAGAGCAAGAGTGATGACCATTTAACCCTTGGACAACCTCAGGTTCTGAGGGCCATGTAGCTTCCCCTAGCAAAGCAGCAGAACCCATGGCTGAAGGGGAATCTTATCGCTTTTGACACCATGAGTCAAATTTGGCCTTCCTTTGGGATCTTGGCTTCCCCCTCTAAAGAACAGCTCTTGGAAATACTGAAGATTGTGGTACAGCGGGAGTGCACATCTGCCTCCATATGGGTTGACCTTGGCCTTCCCCCTCCCCCCCACCTTTGGAGTGACATTCCCTCCAGAAGGTCTCATGTCCTTCGCTTAAGAATCCTCCGCAACTTCTCGCCCACCAGAGGAGTTGTTGGCTTGGTCTCCCCGGAGTCCCAGCCAGACTTGCGATCCCCCCCCCTGGGTGAGCTTGCCAGCTGGGCCCACTCTGTGACCTGAGCTTACTCAGTGTGCTAAGTTCCCTCAGCAGGAGAAACACACTGCTCCTCCACCCTACAAGGTATGTTGTCCTTCTCACCAACGCGAAAAGGCTTCCTTTTTTGAGTGGTCTCCTCCTCAAGTACACTTCGTAAGCAGGCATTAGACTCGTCTATGCCTTGCTCCAGCTCTTCGAAGCATCCAAAGGGGGTCTCTTGCAGTCGCAGCCCCTCGCCACAGTTCTTCCAGGCTACAGCAAGGCTCAACAATTCTTGTGAGGTATGACCCTTCAGGGTTATTGCCTCAGGCTTCTACTCCCTACGGGATGTAGCCTGGTTGTTCTGACATTGACAAGCGATGGCAATGTGCATTCGCAGACAAGGCCCTTCAGCCTTGTTCCCTTCCATATGAGTGCATACCTCCTCCTGTAGGAGTAAGTAAGGCAACTCTTCAACCTCTGGCAGGTTCCCTGATGAGTGTTGGTACCCCTGTCCATGATGATATGGCTCGTGGACAAACAGGCCCTAGTTAGGTTGGAATGTCTTGTGCGTTGCACACAGTCTCCCACTACACACTGGCGAGGTGGGCGAGCGAGTCCTCCCTCTGACAAAGGTCTGCTCATATCTCTGGCTGGGGTAGTGTGCACGTGTACTTCGGTTTGCTTGCCAAGAAGAGGTAAGGTAGCACTCATAAGTAATCGCTATTTTTTGGCAGGTTAATTTGCGCCATTCAAACTCACTCTACCTGTAGCTCATAGCTACATTAAGACTGAAATGTATGGTATTTTGTATACAGTACTGTACAGCAGTTAATATAGCAATAACACTAACACAATAGATACATTAACAATAAAAATAAAAAAAGGTAGGTTATTTATTAATGTATCACCAATGTATATTAATTGTATTACTGAACAATAAATTAGTTACGAGGAAAAATATGTGCTAGTTGAAGAAAATGGTTTGTTTATGCATGATAAAAAAGGGGTAGCATTAATAAAGTACAGTACGTACGGTAATGTATGTTTCGTGTGTATACAGTATTGTATTATTTTCCATTTTATTGCATTGTGTCCTAATAACTACTTCATCTACAGGTTTTAACATTTAGGTTAGGTATATTGAATGATTCAAATGTATTTCGCTGTATTTCATTGTGGTTTTAGCTTTATTATAAAATTTAATGTGTTTTTTTTTGTAAGCCTTACAACGAATTAGGCGATTTACATATTTTTCCAGTTGGATTCTCTGCAGTGGATTGCAGTTATCCTCATCTTTCCATGTCGAGGAAGCTCTTCTCTCAGTAAAAGGTTGTCACTCAGCTTTTATCCAGTTCTCAGACTGAAGAACTCTGACCCCTCCCCCTTTAGAGGATCAGTCTAGGCTCATGAGTAGCTTCTAAGGTTTGTTCCCCACAGGAAGCCAAGCCTCTTATGGATGTCACTTGAATCTTCTGGTCACTCAAGTAAATTATATTGAAGTCCTGCTGGGGCTTCATATAGGATCTGACCTGTAGACTACTCATGAGGTTCAACCTCTCTGTTAGAATTGATGTACTGCATGGCATTTTGTATGTCACAAGTCATTTTCAAACAGAGGAAGATCTTCTCTCTCCCTTGATCTCGAGTTTGTGTCCAAGAGCCAAAATATAACTCTGCCCAACCCCAGTTTTAAGTCCTCCTCCATATCTTCTGTAAGAGAAAGCTGCAGGATGACAATTCTTTGAGGTGGCACTTCTTAAAGAACTTGGGTCCCCTTTTGAAACACCAAAGACACTTTCCCAAGCTGAAAGCGTAAAGATGAAGATGTCCAAGAACTTTGCTTCTTCTGACTGACAGACGTGCTGATCCAATGAGAATACATAAGGATCATCCCAATTCAAGCGCATGAAGTTTAGGATATCGTACTTACCCTAACCCTCTGGAAGAACGTGTCAGTGGCGCTCGTCCTGAAGGTAGGAATCTGGTACGACAGAAAACCTTCGCTGTCCACTACCTATAAGAGTTTGCCCACAAGTCCCTGGATAACTTTATCCTTGGTCTTGCGATAGCTACACAACAAGTCGTGGTGTGAACCTAGCTCCTTGTAGGACAAGCATCATCTTGTCTTAAGAAGCTTATGCGACATAATTTTAGGAGAAGTAAAATGTCTGGTATTCTCCTCTTCCTTTCTTCCATCTATTGAGGTGAAGCAGTCTTTCCATTATACAGTAAGCAGGATTGAATGCTAGAAATAGGTAAGCATCACGACCAAGTAACTCCTCGTTACCAACAAGTTTTGTATTGAAGTATCTCCTCCATCCTCCGAGACGAGGGCAATTAATGATGGAATGTAGGAAATGTATGCAAACACTTTTCTCATGATGACCATACCTTTAGACACTGTCTTTAGAGGTACAGTAATCCCTTGCCATAGCACGGTTCACCTATTGCTCCTTCAGTACATCACTGATTTATAAATACTGTATGTTATATGAAAATCCGTATTATAGACGTCTCTGTATATTGTGGGTTTATGAGGGCAGATAAATTTTATATTTTTCATACTCTAGTTATTTTTGTTATAAATCGTTATTTTTGTTAAAGATAGTTATTCTTGGACTTGAAAAAAGTAAATTTACAAAGATCAAGAAATATGAAAACCTACATTATTGACTCCTCTGGTTTCTAAGTATAAAAATTTTATATTTTTCATATTTTAATTATTTTTTTAAAAACAGTTATTTTGGGTCTTATAAAAGCTTAAATTTATAAAGATACTAAAAGAATATGAAAAGTATGCAGTAGATTTCTGTATCCACTTGTGGTTTTTCAGCTATCACAGGGTAGGGGCCAGGCTGCTTGGTACGGAACACTTGTGATAGCCAAGGGATTACTGTGTAGGTTCTTTCATTACCCTCTACCAATCTCCTGGTAGGGACATAGCCTAACACCTGTGACATATTCATGCTCAGGTTGCTAGGAGTATGACATGAGTCATCACTTTTGCTCTTCCACAAGACTAAGTGCATTAATATTTACTGGGTTAGTAAACCAGCCAGTCTTGGTTACAGGGACTTCTGTGCTCCTAAGGATGAGTCTCCTATTGTAGGTTGATGGTTTATATTTGCGTTGGATCAAATGACAAACTTTTTATAGTAATTTGTATTTTTCTTAACTATATAAACCTGAGTCCTTCAAGTTACGCTGCCTGGCTCAACCACCCTGTAAGTCCTAGGATAAAGGTAAAAGAAAGGGTTGCTCTACCTGTTGAGTTGGTGGGTCCTACCCATCACCTGACAACAATTTCTACCTCATTAAAGTTTAAACGGCTCTTCCAGATTTGCTGAAGTCATAAAGGTTCTCAGGTTTGTATAGTTAGGAAAAATGCAAATTACTGTACTGTTAAAGAGTTGCAATATTTGTTTCTGCAAAAGGCCTCTAAAAAATTTCTTCATTTTTTTTGTATTGTATTATTAAATCGATTAGGTTTGATTTTTACTTGTTCCGTAACTGAAATACAAACCACGCTATTTGATATGGGTACAGGTAATTACTTTCGGCGTAGCTGAAATGACAAGCCATTAGATTTTTAACGAGGGTTTACTACCCCACTGCTAGTTAGCGGGGGGTAGGGAGGGGTAGCTTGCTAATCCCCCCCCCCCCTCACATACACCTGTGATTTAGCTCACTTTGCTCTCGGCTCGGGTGGTAGTCGGATGTGTCCGCTTTCACCCTCGCCTCTTGGGACAGCCATTAATGCTTTTTGTCTTTTTACTTACTTTTTCTTATATATATAAACATTCTTCATGTTTATGTATATATTTGTGTATAGAAATGTAGTAAGTTTTCTTTTCAGTGTTTGTGCTGTGTGTGTGATGTACGACAATGACATTTACGTAGTGCAAGGCCACCACGGTTTCTCTTCGTGGGGAACTACCTCTCCCTCTTGGTCCATCAGTCTTTCCTTCGGCATATCCGTTAACTCGGCCGCCGTAGGGAATCGTCATCGCTGGACTTTCTTCATTCATCTTTTATCTTCACTGTTCATCTTTTCCTACGGGAAACTTGGATTCTCAGCGAAGGGAGTGTGGGAGTTTAGTTTGACTACGGTCTCTCTCTCTACTCGAGGTCGTTCACCCCTTACTACTACTGCATACTATTACGGCAGCTCCTTTCCCGTTGCGGGTTGGGTTGCTATCCCGGTTATCTGTCTCAGTTATTTTTAATGAAATCTAATTGTATTTTGTTAACTTTTCAGCTTTCTCCGTGGGGAACGCTTCCCTTCAGGGGGTCAGCGGTTCTCACTATTAGTGAACATTCGTAGATGATTTAGATAATTATAATTCTATTATAATTCTGTTTTTATTACAGTTTCTCCGCCCTCCCCCTTCTCCCGTGAATGTCAGCTGGGAGAGGAGGGCGCATACTTAATTCTTATTTTATGCTATTCCCTCGGGGTTACTCTTCGGAGTTCCTCCCTGGGGAATTTCTGTTTAAATAATTATTTAATTTTATTTTCCCAGTTAACTATGCAGTTTTTCTTCGTTTGACTAGAGTGCCAACGAAGCAGAGCTATCCTGTTTGTGCCTGGGGAATCTTCTGTCGCTGCCGTCCCTCAGAGGACGTCGTCATGGGCGTGATCCCTTCTCTTAGAAGTTCTCCCGTGACAACATACTAGCACTTCAGATCATCTTAGAATGCTAAAGGAGGTTCGCCTCCAGGGGTTGGGTAACGTCCCTTCCGAGGGAGGTTTCCTCCCTTCCGAGGGAGGTTTCCTCCCCAGGTGTGAGATCTTCTCCCTGCAGAGGGAGAATTTCCCACACCTTGATATTTCATCGCCGTCGACTACTGTGCTGCCCTTCGGGGCAAGTCTCTTCTACGGAGTGTTCACCTCTCTCGTTCGTGAGAGAGGCCACTCATAGAGACTCCTCTTCGGAGGATCACTCCTGAGAAGGTCAGGGGGTGCCACCACGAGTGTCTTCAGGTCTCTTCTACGAAGTGTCATCTCTCTCGTTCGCGAGAGATGCCACTCATAGAGACTCCTCTTCGGAGGATTGCTCCTTATAAGGTCAGCTTGCTGATCCAATGGCCCTAAGGGGCGCCATCACGAGTGTCTTCAAGTCTCTTCTACGAAGTGTTCACCTCTCTCGTTCGCGAGAGAGGCCACTCATAGAGACTCCTCTTCGGAGGATTGCTCCTTATAAGGTCAGCTTGCTGATCCAATGGCCCTAAGGGGCGCCATCACGAGTGTCTTCAAGTCTCTTCTACGAAGTGTTCACCTCTCTCGTTCGCGAGAGAGGCCACTCATAGAGACTCCTCTTCGGAGGATTGTTCCGGATAAGGTCAGCTTGCTGATCTGGACCTCTCCTCAGATCGTTCGCGATCTCTTAGACCTGCTGACCTGCCGTCTCCGTTCCTGACTGCTGATGCGCTGTCGGCACCAACACATCCTGTTGTTAAACAGGCATCGATCCCTTCGAGGTAAAAAGGGCGTATGGGCAAATACTGCACATACTTTCCGTAAGCGCCAGGTTTCACCTGCGCGCCAGCGCACTTCGTTGGAGATTCCTGACAAAGGCGCCAGTGCTCACCTGCGCTCCAGCTCACATCGTTGGAGTTTCCTGAGATAGCGCACAGGCGCTCACCAGTGCTCCAGCGATCTTCTGCACGCCATCATTCACGTGCGCTCCAGCGGACATTGATGGTTGTTCCTGCTAGCGCGCCAACCTCTCCTGCGCGCCAGCGCTCACCTGAGCACCAGCGCACATCGTTGGAGTTTATCTGAGTTAGCGCACAGGCGCTCACCGGTGCTCCAGAGTTCTCCTGCGCACCATCTCTCTCCAGCTGACCTACCAATCTACCAGCGCAACCTTGCGCTGCAACAAGGACTTCGGTCCTGGACTCTAAAGCAGACCTGCTTACGGTCCTCATCGGGTAATGTTAGCACTTTCTTCAAGGACACATCCCAGTTCCTGATCATCCTGCCAGCTGACCCTTCAACCTAGCGCGTTCGCCGCGCGCGGGTACCAATGGTTTCCCGTGCGTGCTCACTGATTACACGCGCAAGCGCCGACGATCTTCTTCCGCGCGCGAGTACCATGGTTTCCCGCGCGCGCACCGCTACCTTCGTGTGATCCAACGCGCGCAAGCGCCGACGATCTTCTTACGTGCAAGCGCCAACGATCTTCTTTCGCGCGCGGGTACCGATGGTTTCCCGCGCGCGCACCGATCTAATGCGCGCAAGCGCCGACGATCTTCTTACGCGCGCAAGTGCCGACGATCTTTTCTGCGCACGGGTACCAATGGTCTCCCACGCGCGTGCCAATAGTCTTGCTCGCTCGTGCGCAGATAGTTTTCCGCGCGCGCGTGCTGACATTCTGGCCCGCACAGGCTCTTTATTATGATCCTGCACATCAAATTGATTCCTGCGCACTCTATGAAGATTCGCCCGTGCTTCGACAGTCTCTCGTGCGCGAGGCACGGGTATTCCCCATCGCGCGAGCGCCAGCGCGCTCCTTAACGCAATCGCCAATACCCTCCCCCGCGCGAGGCTGCCTAACAACGCGCGGTAAGGGCGCCATCACCACAGCCCCTCCCCCCCAGCACAGAATAGCGCGCTTGCCGGTAGGGGGAAAGGTTCCAGAAAGGTCCAGGGACATGCCCTCCTTAGCTTTTTACAGGCGACTTCCCCTCCAGAGGAAGTGTCTGACAGCGCAGCCGTCAGCCGGCAGCCTGGTTTGGGACTCTAATCAGAGCGGTAGCACAGGCTTCAAGCTGTTCTCTCTGAGTTGAGCCACAAATCCTTGGCTGCATCTACTCCCCCGAAGAGGAAAAGAGGAGTTTCGTACGAGGTAACTTCGAGGACGTAGCTGTCTCCTCGTAAGTCTTCGAGGCAGGCACTCTCCCCTCTCAGACTTTAATCCCACCACCTTCGGATGGAGATTTTCCGCCCTCAGGAGAGTCACGGGAGGTGAGACGTTCCCCAATCACATTGAGGGAAACCCCACCTCGCGCGGTAAAGTCTTCTCGAATAAGGGTGGAGAAGAGCCTGCCTCCTTCGTTGTTGGAGTCCTACATCCCTCCCAGGAGGGAGTCAAAGGACTCCAAGACAATACCGGGAGTCCCCTAGCACCAAAATCTACCGGCTCAGACATTCTTTCGTTATGGGAACGAACCTGTTTGAGCATAAGGACGTGAAGCAGGCGGCTGAGAAGTGTAGGAAGTCACCAAGACTCCCTCCTACATAGGGCTTTGACATTCTAGCCCTATAAACCTCCAGCACCTCAGCAGCCACGTCCCACTAAAACAACGGCAGCTAAGACAGTGGGGTCTAAGCCCTTTCCGGTCAAGGACAAGAAAGGCAATAAGTCCCCAAGGGGAGGGAAGAATCCTAGAGGGAGCAGCCGAGGCTGCAAACGCTAGAATTGGCAGTTCCCCTGCATGCCCGTCAGTGGGGGGATGCCTACAAGGTTGCGCAGATAGGTTGCAACAACTCAGGGCCGACTCCTGAACGATTTCCGTAATCAGTCAGGGATATCGCATCCCGTTTACAACATCTCTACCTCCCCTGAGGACGAATCCGGTGTCATTTAGCCCCCTTGCCATGGGATCAGCAATGGGGCGAGCTCTGTGGGCAGAGGTCCAGATTAAAGCAAACTACGGTCAGCATGGAGACCGCAGACACAGTCAGTCTTGCAGTAAAACCGCAAGACCTCATATGTATACTGAATATGAAGGACGCGTACTTCCAGATCCCAGCCCATCCGTCTTCAAGGAAGTACTTAGGATTCAGCCTAGACAACAAGGAGTACCAGTTCAAGGTGTTGTGTTTCGGTCTCTCCACAGCACCACAGGGTTTCACCAGAGTGTTCACCCTAATATCATCGTTGGCACTCAGGATCAGCATCCGTCTCCTCCATTATCTGGATGACTGCCTGATCCTAGCAGACTCGGAGTCATTCCCTCTTTGACACCGAGACAAATTTCTAGGACTTTGCCAGGATTTAAGGATCATGGTAAGTCTCGAGAAGTCCTCTCTGCTTCCCAAGCAAAGTCTGGTTCACCTAGGCATGATTATAGACACCAATCTCCACAAAGCCTTTCCATCAGATGGCAGGATAGCAAGGCTGAGAAGAGTTGCAAGCCCTTTCCTCTGACGAGAGGAGCTTCCAACCCAATCGTGGTTACGTCTCCTCGGTCACCTTTTCACCCTTGGCTCGTCTAGTTCTCAACGGTCGCCTCAAGATGAGGTCTCTCCAGTGGCGGCCCAGGTTCTGGTGGAATCAAGGCTGCGATTCCCCGGACATCATGATCCCTATGGATCCTGCGGAACGGACGAACCGCCAGTGGTGAGTGACAGACGAGAACCTACGAAGAAGAGTGGATCTTCTCATCCTTCCCCCGGATTGCATGCGGTTTTCGGACACCTCAAAGGAAGAGGGGGGGGGGGCACGTTCTGTACCACAGGACCTCAGACCTGTGGTCAGAATCGGAAAAGTGCCTCCATATAAATCTGCTAGAGGTGAAGGCCATCTTCCTGGCCCTTGAACAGTTCTAACAATACCTGGCAGATCACTCTGTGGTGTGATGAGCAACAACGCCACAGTAGAGGCTTACATCAACAAGCAGGGAGGTACCTTTTCAAAACAGCTACCCCATCTCTCAGTAGAGATACTGAGGTAGACCGAAGTCCACTCGATTCCACTATCGGTTCGCTTCATTCCAGACAAGGGGAATGTGCTCACCGACAGTCAGAGCAGAGCGTCTCTGATAATGGTTACCGAGTGGGCCTTGGATCATCCAGTAACCAACAAAGTCCTGACTTTGTGGGGTTCCCCGACTGTGTATCTGTTCACTACAGCGCTGAACTTCAAGCTCCCGCTGTATTGCCCTCCAGTCCCGGATCCCAAGGCACTCTGGCAAGATGCCTTCCAACAACGGTGGGACAGCACTGACGTGTACGTTTTTCCCCCCGTTCTGTCTGATGAGGAGGGTGCTCAACAAGACCAGAATATCGGTCAATCTCTCGATGACCCTTTATAGCTACACTGTGGCATCATGCGGAATGGTTTCCGGACCTTCTGCAACTCCTAACGGAACTTCCGGGAGAACTCCCACTGCGACACAAGCTACTCAAACAACTACACGCCAACATCTTTCACAAAGCCGTAGCTTCGCTTCGTCCACGCCTGGAGACTATCCAGCATCTCCTCACTGAGAGAGGATGTCGCAACAAGTTGCGAACGGGATGTCTGGACACCTGCGTAGGTCATCCGCAGGGGTCTACCAGGCAAAGTGGCGAGTTTTCTGTGGTTGGTGTCGTGGAAGGGGTATCTCTCCATTCGATGCCACTACTGTATTCCAGCAATAGCGGAGTTCTTCGTATATTTGCAGGAAGAATGCGCCTTTCAGTCTCGGCAATGAAAGGCTATCACTCAGCCTTAAGGCTAGCCTTCAGACTCAAAGGAGTGGACATTTCTTCCTCGCTGGAACTTTCCCTACTCATACGAAGATATGAACTTACCTGCCCTCAGTCGGAAGTGAGACCTCCTCCATGGAACGTGGTTTGAGTTCTCAGGCCTCTTAAGAGACCTCCCTACGAACCATTACACCAGGCATCAGATCGCCACCTAACTTGGAAGGCGGTGTTCCTACTAGCTTTGGCCTTGGCCAAGCGAGTCAGTGAACTTCATGGTCTCTCCTATGACATCGCCCATGCAAGGGAATGGGGGGGAGGTAACGTTCAGATACGTCTCTGAGTTTGGGGCTAAGACACAGAATCCGGGAGTGCCGGAACCTTGATTCGACTTTTTCCGGATTTCGAGTCTTCATTCTGTAACAGATGACCCAGACCATCCCCTACTGTGTCCAGTAAGGAGTCTGAGGTTATGTCTCAAAAGAACGGCTACAGTTCGTCCCCAAGTGCAAGCTTTGTTTTTGAGCACTGGGTGTACAAAGAGGAGGGTCACCAAGAATACCATCTCGACATGGATTCGTAGGCTGATCCATCTGTCCCTGAATCCTGATCCTCCTCCGTCATGTCGCCTTAAAGCGCATGATGTCAGGGGCATAGCTACGTCCGTGGCCTTCAAGAAGAACTTTTTTATTGACGCAGGTTCTACAAGCGGGAATGTGAAAGCATCAAACTACCTTCACAACCCACTACCTGCAAGACGTGACACACAGGAGGCTCGATACGTTCTCTATCGGCCCTGTGATGGCTGCACAACAGCTGGTTTAAAACCTCAGGCTCCTTAATGAACAAGTAGCAGAAGGTTGAGGGCATTGTTACCCGGTCTTAGTCTGCATGAATGAAAAGGTTTGTCTGGCCCTTATTCTTTTCTTCATCCTCCCCTCTCTTGGGGAAAGCAGCATCCTGGGTTCTCTGCACAGCTGACCTCGAACCACTGCAGGTAAACCATGTTTCCTTGTGCTCCTAGTATTAAGAAGTTACTGTAATACTGTCACGTCCCCATACCCTGACGAGGTGGTATTGGGAGAGTCCTAGCCTTGAATTCCATCTAAAGAACTCCAGGTCAACTTCCTAGGACGTGTCACACTGCATACCTTCACACACAGCTTATGTAGGCCGCAGCACTTGCACAGCAAGATGCTAGCGAGGTGCAGGGACTCCTTATTACTGAGTACTGACACACTCAAATATTGGAGTCCCCGGGCAAAAGCCAAAGCCAGTAATGGCCGGGACTTACCACCCTTCCTAAGGGGTGAGTCACCCATATTAGATAGCGTGGTTTGTATTTCAGTTACGGAACAAATGACAAATTCGTAGATAATTTGTATTTTTCCTAACTATACAAACCTTAGCTATTTAATCAAACTTGCCCGCCAGCCCTGTCCCCCGGGAAAAGTCCTACCTCTAAGCAAAGTGAGCTAAATCACAGGTGTGTGAGAGGGGGGGGAGTAGCAAGCTACCCCTCCCTACCCCCCCGCTAACTAGCGGTGGGATAGTAAACCCTCGTTAAAAATCTAATGGCTCGTCATTTCAGCTACGCCGAAAGTAATTACCCATATTAAATAGCTAAGGTTTGTATAGTTAGGAAAAATACAAATTATCTACGAATTTGTCATTTTTTTCTGACTTTCAGACAAATGTTTAGTTAGTTTTTTGTCAAAAATAGCATTTTGTAAATATTGAAATGCTTTTAGAAGTTGAGGTGGAACTTCCTTCAAAGTTATATTATGCAAATTTAGAGTGCATCATAGCATTATGTTGTTAAGTTGATTAAATTTATATTTATATATTTTCAATTGCAACACAAAAGTATGTAAGACTAGTTTATAATTTTTTCATGAAAGTTTTATTTTCAGATTTTCCAGACCACCTGGGGAACAGTATGCAGCAATAGGTCAACTGTATGGATTGAATGCTAACCCAAAGAAGCTGAGTGAAGCTTTCCGGTAAGGGACTCTTGTATCTTATGATGAAAAAGAATAAAACTTTGTTCCTACACTTATACAAACCTTACGTTCTTTAGAATAGAGATATGCCTTCAACGCTGGAACAGCCATTGAGTTATTAACAAGGTAGTTGATAATGGCAGGTGGTGTAAGGGGGAATCCTTATCCACCTGCATGTCACAGAATAGCTATAGCCATTTTGTCTTTGCCCACAATGGGAACTGTCATACAATTGCACTGCCTCTCAACTGTTGTATCATTTCTTACATTCATTTGTGATAAATGATGTTCTTTGCTTTGTTTTTTGCAAGCACTACTGCTTGTAAGCAGAAGTGATCTGAAAGATAAGTACGGTACTGGATGTGTTGAAATTAATTATGTTCCTATAAGGTTACAAACCTTTGAAAACCCATGTGTTGTGTACCTTCGTGGAGGGGTGACTGTGAGTAGCCCTCTCCCTTAGGAATGTTTGTTCTTACTCTTCCTATCAGAAAAAAATTAACTCTTAAGTGTAACTTGTCTCACTTTGTGGTAGTTTCACTGCCTCAGGAAGGTGCTAACTGATTCGGCCTGAGTATTGTCCATACCTGGATTCAATTACACCTGGTGACAACAGTTTTTCCTGGATGGTGATCCTTTGTTTGCTGCAGAGTCAGTTAGTATTTGTAGTGGCTCCCATCTGACAAAACCCACAGTGTACAGTAGTGAAGTATGTGACAGCAAGAGCTTCCTCCTTAGAGGGAGAGCAGTCATTATCAGTCTCTCAGACCATTACTCTGCGATATAGACCTTGCACATCAACTGGTACCTTCTGGGTTGGTCAGTGATTGTGAGACTGTGTAACAGCCACTGCTGTTTCATCAGTTGGAGGTCAAAGGTCCTAGTTTTGACTGATATCCAGCACCATATGATAAGCCAGTATGGGTATCCGGTAGCCGAATGAGTTCACATGCCAACCTCGTGAACTTGGTGTAAGAGTTATTGCTGTTTACTTTCGAGCTGCTGATGAGTTTTTCTCATCAATCAGTACTTTTGGGGTCCATCAGCAAGGTTAGACCTGTGCATCATCAACCACTGTTTACATCGGTACCATGTGATTGATCCTTAATGGAACAAACACCAACTCCTGGGCTATCAAAGGTAAGGATATGCAGTTGTGCAAAGCTATCCTCCTCCTCCTCCTCCTCCTCCTCCTCCTCCTCCTCCTCCTCCTCCTCCTCCTCCTCCTCCTCCTCCTCCTCCTCCTCCTCCTCCTCCTCTAGTGAGTGATGATTCATCTCAGAAGAAAGAGAAGTCAAAGAAATCAGGATGGCCAATCATAAGAAGTCTAGTAGGACTTTAGTATTCTCTCCTCTCTTTTGAAAGGAGACAGTTCCCATGTGGTGCCCGATCCCATGTACATTAGGGCACCGGTCTGTGGGTACAGTATAGATGCCTCCGCATTTGCACTGGTCAAAGGAATTGGCCTTACGGGGTTGACCACCCGTACTTATGGCTAATGGGTCCCTTTAGGGGCTAATCACCCATACAGATGACTAATGGGTCCTTCGAGGGCTGATCACTGCTGCTGATGGACGATTGTCGATGATGTATCATAACTGATCATGCAGGCCTACGATAGATCATGGGGCAGCAGTGAGCTTCATAACTGAGCAACCTTTAATTACAGCAGGATCATTTAAGAAGTATTGCCCCTATAATCCTAGACAAGGGTAGGATGAATAGAATGTGTTCAAACCCCTTTCGCATAATTGCTATGAATACATTTTGATAACATATCCCATACGAGGATATACTGTAGGTTCTCCTGTGACCGAGTAACATTTATTCTTGATACATGCCTAACCTGTGACATCCTTATGCTCGCAGAATTCATCACCTTTGCTCCTGTGTAAGACTAGGTGCTCTGACAATTCTCAGGAAAGTTGAACCAGCCAATAATTTGGTTCGTAGAGACTTCTTCCATTTTAAGCATGAGTCTCTTATTAAATTGTGGTGGTATGAATTCTTGTTGGAACAAATAAGAGAATTCCACCTCAAATGCCCCACAAGTCCCAGATTTAAAGGTTAAAAATGCTACTCTTGCTGACTGACAGCCAGTACAGTAGTTACAACTACCTTGCTTAGATTTTAATGAACCATTCCAGCTTTGCTGAAGCCTTACTCTTATTAAAGGACTCAGGTTTTGTATAGTTAGTGGAAAATTTGTCGTATTTAATAGGGTAAGGACACCTGTAACTAATATTGCTTATAAAGTGCTTGCTCCTGAGTATCTCAGATAAATTATACTTTCATTCTTACTGTAAGTATAAAGTTTTATTTATTTCAGGATATGTGACATTGAAATATAGAAAGAAAAAGTAGATTAATGCCAGCATATCAGTTTATAAGGTCCTATTCATCAGACCAATTAGATGACTCCCCTTGTCCAGGAATGCATCAGTACTTCTTGTAATACTTTTGTCAATACCTCTTTTACAGTGCTTTAGTGGGATGTTAGTTCTTTTGGTGTATTGATAGGTTAGTATTAGCAAAAATAAATTTATTTTTAAAAAATTTAAATGGCTTTTTCCACAAAATCTAACAGTTTAAAAGTACTGAACAACTTCTACAAGGCATCTGTTCAATCTTAATAATGTAGTCCCAAACATGTCAGTGTTCTGCAACTCGTCCATAGAAGGTTGGGGAATCACCGTAGGAAATCACAATTTTCCACAGTGGGCATCATTACACATGAAGTTCCTAGAATTATAAGTAGTAACCAAAGTCCCAAATTATTGCGTGGTATTAGTGCTAGGGAGATAGTATCTTTGTGTACAATACCGTAACCCCTTCTTACTATGCTGAGTGGAAAACAGAGGAATAATCACAATTTCTCATTTTATCCTGGGAAGATAGAATGTAATAACAGACTCAAGAAGAAAGAATCCACTTATATCCATGAAGTTATATTTTCACCCATAAGTTTGTTAGAAGGTTTGGAAAATTTAGGAAGGCCGTATATCAATATGCTTGCAGCAGCTCTCAATTACCGAACTAAAAATGCTTTGCATCATAATCCTAGGTCCTCTTCCTTTAACAATGGGTGAAATCCTCCAGACATTGATTTCTATTAATTTCCTCCTTTCTCCTCACTCAGAGAGTTGCTGGAAAGTCCAGAAAATCAAACAATTCAAAGATGGTTCTTAGTCCATTGTTGGCTATTGAAGAAATGGTTGACAAACCTTTACTCTGGATTTTCCTCATGCTTTGCCTTTTAGGAAGGATCTGAAATAGCTGCACAACCACCATCTACACCAAAACCCTCTTTATTTGTCTAACTGCATGGAAACTACTGTCTACTCCGTACCAAAGGGTTTTCTGTAACTGCTAAATTGTTTGTTATATCTTCTAAAAGCCACTTTACGAACATTTCTTATCAGTGTCAGTGTACTATTTATTTTCACTGGTGCAAACTGGAGGTACTTCAGTTGTCAATACTTTGGAGAAATGTAATTTTGATATTGAAATTAATGATTTAAATACTTACTTGGTAGTCATGAGGCTTTAACCATAGAAGCTTTCGCTTTCCCGACCTTAAAAAAAAGTTCTCTTATCTCTCCCATCTCCTCCCTCTCTCCTACCTGATAAGTGGCACCAGTGAGCAAACACACTAAGAGGCCATTCCACCCAAGAATTTTATATAGTCAGAGTCATCATACACCTATTTATCTCTTGACATGACTAAATTTTGGGGAGGAGATAGGGAATTAGCTCTCTCACACTTTGGAGAGTCCGCTAATGCTATGAGGTACAATGCTTTTGCCCAGGGAGAAAAGTGGTGCTATCTTGAAGTTTATTTTTGCACACTTCGGGATGTCCAAACTATAACAGATATGAGCTTCTAATTTGCTGTATTATGTCACAGAATGATTGACCTTTTCATGATGCAAGCAGAATATCTTTGCAATGCTTTGAAATAGTAAAAAAATGTGTGACAAATGGAAATTTTGTTGTGAAAAACATAGATATTTTAACAAAATAATGAAAAATTTATTAAGTGTGTTTGAGGACTTTATTTTATGTGAAAATTATGTAAAAATGGTTGATCTTTCACGGTTAAAGAAATAGAGGGACATAAGTAAAGTAAACGTTTATTTACGACTGTCATATTGAATGCAGTATAAGAAAACTGATAATCTAGTCCTTGAGAATCTTAGAAAATTATGGTGTTACTGTATATGGGATACTAAAATCAATAGATTTTCTTAAATTTGTTGAAGAAAAAGTAAATAGATGAAGTGTCTAAGGAGTATGGCTGGTATATCTAGAGTAGATAGGGTTAGGAACGAAGTGGTGAGGGTGAGAACAGGTGTAAGAAATGAGTTAGCAGCTAGAGTGGATATGAATGTGTTGAGGTGGTTTAGCCATGTTGAGAGAATGGAAAATGGCTGTCTGCTAAAGAAGGTGATGAATGCAAGAGTTGATGGGAGAAGTACAAGAGGAAGGCCAAGGTTTGGGTGGATGGATGGAGTGAAGAAAGCACTGGGTGATGGGAAGATAGATGTGAGAGAGGCAAGAGAGCGTGCTAGAAATATGAGTGAATGGCGAGCGATTGTGACGCAGTTCCGGTAGGCCCTGCTGCTTCCTCCGGTGCCTTAGATGACCGCGGAGGTAGCAGCAGTAGGGGATTCATCATTATGAAGCTTCGTCTGTGGTGGATAACGGGGGAGGGTGGGCTGTGGCACCCTAGCAGTACCAGCTGAACTCGGTTGAGTCCCTTGTCAGGCTGGGAGGAACGTAGAGAGTAGAGGTCCCCTTTTTGTTTTTGTTTCATTTGTTGATGTTGGCTACCCCCCAAAATTGGGGGAAGTGCCTTGGTATAAGTATGTATGTACTTTTAGCAATAAAACAAATTGTTTTCATTAAAAATTATTTGAAAAATGAAATATAGATATCCCTTAGTAAAAATTGCAATTATCTGAATTTCCAGAATTCCAACCATAGATCGTGAGTCACATTCCTCAAGCACAATTTTCCAACTAAAAGACATAGACCTCTCCTCATCATAGGGATTGTCTATGCTTCTGAGGAGCTTTGGGCAGTCTTATTTACTACAGAGTGAGATGTGACCCATGCCCTTGGTTTTATTACACATACTCTGTTTCAGCTTTTGAGAAGGTCATCAGACAGAGATTTGACTCATAAAACTGTATTTTTGCCACCCATATGATAATCCATGTGGAAAGTTGGAAGTGAGTCACTTAATTTTGTGCTTTTATTTGTGGCCAAACCCAGCACTCATTGGGCCCGAACCCAGGTTTGAGGACTTATCCATCACCTTGTGAGATGAAACATTGAGTGGTAGTTGAACAGAGATGTTTTTGTGTTCTGTGAGTGCTCTACTGTACTGTCTGAAGAGGAGTTGATATCTCAGACCCAAGTGTCAAAGACTCTCCCTTAGCACTTGCAGAACCAAGTAAAAGGTGTTGAAGAAAACTTTCTTTTTGGCTTCGTGAGATGATCAAACAAGTATGTGCCTTGAACAGTGAGGGGGTCAAGGTACAACCTTAGGTGAGAACTCGTGAAATTACCGGTATTGGCCTCACTTTGGCCTTCCAAATTAAGCTTGCAGTTGGCCAGGGGATGAAGGTAAGAGTTTGGAGTTGCCAAACAACTTTTACCACCTTCTGCTTAAAATAGTATACCCACAGGTTATTAAACATTTGTTCTTGGCCCTGTGGTAGTTGCTCAAGTAGCTGTGTAGCCAGTCCAGCTACTACAGAGGACTGCAAGCTTTTTGTCCAAGGTAACGTGTTCAATATAAGTTTTGAATGAAGGGTAGGATGGCTGGTTTTTCTGTTTTTCTTTTTTTCGTTTCCCTTGGGGATGAAGTAGTCATACCGTTACCCACTGGATCTGACAACGATGCTTGTAAACTATATTTTTTATTCTTATTAGACTAGATCTGTAAGAAGTAGTTCTCCCCCCATACTCCTTTAATGAGTGGGAGAATGGTGGACTGAACATCAAACCCATTGGTCATCATACGCCAGGTATTTCATTCCAGACTGCATCTTTAAGGGAGAAATATTCTTTCACTGGCCTAGTAACAGGTATATAACAAAATACTGTCCTTGCCCTATCAGCCTACTTATCCTTATGATGGGTTGATAGTCGGTTGCTAGAGTCATTTTCCTTGATGCTGTACATGACAAGGGAAGAAGAACCCAGCAGTTTGGGTCTAGAGAGACTTCCTAACCAACAGTGAGTCAGTCTCCCAATTTTAAAGGACAAATGATTTGTATATTGTACTAATAGGAATAAGTTAATTGTTTTTTAAAGTGATTTGTATTTTTCCAAGCTATACAAACCCGAGTCTATTGAAGTTAGATTTCTCGCCTCAACCACCCCTCTTTATCCTGAGCCGAAGGTCAAGAGGTCAGAAGTGAAGTCTTTGAGTAGGGAAGTGGGTGGGGCTACTTGCTTCGCTTACCACATGTCATTAACTACCTCGCTAACTAATTCAATGACCATTCCAGCTCCACTAAAGAAATTCCTGTTTTAAAGGACTCAGGTTTGTATAGCTAGAAGAAAATACAAATTACTTTTAAATTTGCTATTTTTTTTCTAAAGATTTGGATTTTCATTCATTACATCTAGTACATTACAATTTTTTTTTTTAATCTGTATGAATTCATACATACAGGATAGTTATTGTAAACTTTCTATAAAAATTCTTTATATACAGATAAATTTTTTGTGTGGAATGGATTTTTCAAAGTTAGATTCACTCTTGTGGAAAATTGCATCAGTGGTTGAATAAATTGGTATTTGAACAACCTTCTGGAATGCAATAACTTTGATCTCAGATGTTCCACTGTATTGAGATTCAGTTGTCCATATAACTAGAAATTACATTACATAATACAGTAACTAGATTTTATAATGGATGCCCCTTTTTTAAAGGGGAGCATTTTAAAGGATTAAATATTTAGTTGTTCCGTAACCGAAATACAAACCACGCTATTTACAAAGGGTATTACTTTTAGCGCAGCTGAAATGACGAGCCAATAGTTTTTAACGAGGGTTAATTACCCCCGCGCTAGTTAGCGGGGGGTGGGGAAGGGTAGCTTGCTACCCCTCCCCCCTCCACACACCGGTGACTTGCTTCACTTCACTTTTGGCTCGGCGGTGATCAGACGTGTCTGTTCATCGCCTTCGTGACAGCCTTTAATTTTCTGCTTTTTCTTTTCAGCTTGTGTGATTGGTTGGAAGTTGACTTTCAGTTATTTTTTTTTATTTACTATGCGTACATGCCCTGGAGTTGCCGGCCGTCCTTGTGGGACTTTCATGTCGGACGTTATTACAGATCCTCACACCCTCTGCCCTCAATGTCGGGGCCGACGGTGCGACCAGGATAACATGTGCCGTGAGTGCAGGGAGTGGTCTGCCTCCCAGTGGGAGAGGTTTGGCCGTCGGCGTAAGAAGAAGTCCAAGAGAGACCGTTCTCCTCCGGGGTTAGCCTTGAAGGAGGAAGGTTCTCGGGACTCTTCTTCCGCTGCCCAAACCTCCTCCGAAGCTCCCCCTCGTCCGCCTCCTAAGGAGAGTCGTCCGAGTGGGAGCGCAGTCCCTTGTTCTGTTTCCCTACCTTCGGTGGGGGGAGAGGGCGTCGCCTCCCATAGCGAGGCGGTTCCCCCTCCTCCTCCGGGGGAGGTTATTGATAATAATGCCTTATCCAGTGATGATCTTTTACAGATTTGGTCGTCCCTGGGGCTTAAGGGCTTGCCCTCCAGGGTCGCTCTTATTGACCTTGTCTCGTTGGGGGCCGCTGTTAAACAGTCGCCGGTGGTAGCGGAGTTAGACCCTCTGTCTATTGTCGACGTCGTGGTGACAGAGGCCTCCGACGTGGCTGGGCCTTCCGACGCAGGTGCTGTTGCTGGTGATGGTGCTCAAGGCTCTCCTCCTCCTTCCGTGCATCCTTCGAAGGGGGAAGTGAGTCCTTCGGTCTCGACTGCTGCCCAGCTTCCTTCTGAGGGAAGTGTTTTGACGGAGACTCCCCTTCGGAGGACCGATGGTCCCGACGATCTCCCCCGAGGCCGCCTCCGCCGTAAGGCTCACCGCCCTCTACGCCACAAGGGCCTCCCTTCCCCTTACAGGGGGACTAAGAGGCGCCTTTTTGGGTCTTCGTCCTCCGGGGGGGATTCTCCTCGTCAGCCTCAACCGACTGCTCCGCCCTCCTTGAACCTCTCTGCAGACCGCTCACCATCTCCTGCCGGATCTTCGCCTTCTGGAGAACTCGTCACTCGACGGGCAACGGTCCCTTCGGGGCTAAGGGATTCTTCCCTCACGCGAGCAGGGCTAGCGCACAAGCGCTCTCCTGCTCGCCAGCGATCTCCTGCTCGCCAGCGATCTCCTGCTCGCCAGCGATCTCCTGCTCGTCAACGATCTCCTGATCGCCAAGACTCTCCTGCTCGTCGGCTCTCTCCTGATGTTCGCCCCCCTCGCCAGCGCTCTCCTGCTCGTCAGCTCTCTTCCGAGCGTCAGCGCTCATTTGAGGACCATCGCCCTGCGGTCTCTGACCACCCTTTAGTTCCTGCTGAACTCCCTGCTCACCATCCACCTGGTCCTGTGGCTACGCAACATCGTGCTGCGCGTGTGTCAGAAACACATGTTCGCCAATGCGCCAGCGATCTTCCCGTTCCTGCTCGTGAACGCGCCGCACCACCTGTCCTCTCACAGGACATGCGTCGACCTTCTGCTCGCCAGCGATCACCAGCTCGCCAGCGATCACCTACACATGCTGCTCGCCATCGCACGACCCTGCATGATCGCCCGCTTACGCATGCTGCTCCTCATCGCACTACCCTGAACGATCGCCCTCCTGCGGATGCTGATCACCATCGCACCCTTTCACGCGATCATTCACCTGCGCATGCTGCTCGCCATCGCACAACCCTGCACGATCGCCCGCTTACGCATGCTGCTCCTCATCGCACAACCCTGAACGATCGCCCTCCTGCGGATGCTGATCACCATCGCACCCTTTCACGCGATCATTCACCTGCGCATGCTGCTCGCCATCGCACAACCCTGCACGATCGCCCGCTTACGCATGCTGCTCCTCATCGCACAACCCTGAACGATCGCCCTCCTGCGGATGCTGATCACCATCGCACCCTTTCACGCGATCATTCACCTGCGCATGCTGCTCGCCATCGCACAACCCTGCACGATCGCCCGCTTACGCATGCTGCTCCTCATCGCACAACCCTGAACGATCGCCCTCTTGCTGATGCTGATCACCATCGCACCCTATCACGCGATCATTCACCTACACATGCTGCTCGCCATCGCTTACCATCACGCGGTCATTATCGCCAGCGATCTTCTTCACCTACGCGGCAGCACGATCCCTTGCCGTCGCGCCATCGCTTGCGTTCGTCGCTTCGGACACGTGTTCATTTACCTGCCCACCTTCACGCCCTCTCGCCTGCGCGCCCGCTCGCCTGCGCGCCCGCGCGCCCGCGCGATCGCTCGCCTGCGCGCCCGCGCGATCGCTCGCCTGCGCGCCCGCGCGATCGCTCGCCTGCGCGCCCGCGCGACCGCTCGCCTGCGCGCCCGCGCGACCGCTCGCCTGCGCGCCCGCGCGACCACCCGCGCGACCATTCGCCTTTGCGCGACCGTTCGCCCTCGCGCGACCATAGTTCGCGGCGAATTCCACAGCCGGTGGTAGCAGCAAGGACGTGTGCTCCTAGACGGCACTCGGGATCACCTCCATCCAAGCACAGGTTGGTAGTGCAGGACGAAGACAGGTCAGTACAGTATTCTTCCCCACCTTCTTTTCAGGCAGGTACCGTCGTGTCCACTCCAAAGGATCGCCCGATCCCTTTCACCTTAGCGAGGATTTCGGACTCTGTGTCCTTGGAGCAGCAGATTTGGTTTGGTCCGCTGGCACGGGCGTTAGTGAGGGTTATGAAACCAGCACTCGCCGGCCAGGGTAACAAACCAGCGGCTGTCTCTCCTACGCTGAAGAGAAAGAGAGGAGTGGACTTCGTGGTGACTATCCCCAGGGCGAAGTTGGTTCCCAAGAGGTCGGTCTCGAGGGTCCCCTCTCCTGCACGAGTACTCTCTCCTTCTCCCGTGGACGAGGCCTTTCCGTCCTCAGGTGAGTCCAGTGGGGCGGTAGTCTTCCCCTCGGCACCAGGGGGGGAGACTTCGCTTCAGGCAGGAGAATCGTCTCGTGAGGAAGGGGCCCCTCGAACCTCGTTGTTGGGATCCTGTATCCCTCCCAGGAGAGAACCCAAGGATTCCAAGACCATCCCTAAATCCTCTGCAAGGATTCGTCAGGAACCCACGACTACCCAGGGGAATGTCCACGTATCACCCCAGGAAGAGATTCCTGGGGCAGGAGACTTAGCTGCCAGCCCGCAGGGAGGAGAACAGCAAGAGTCCGAACATGCCTTCTGGCAGGTCCTAAGCCTGATAAGGCAACTTAACAGTCTTACGGATCCAGTCATCCCCCCCCCTCCGTGAAGGCAAAGACACGATTCTGGATGAAGTGTTTGACGTTCGGAAGGCCCCTAAGACCAGTGCAGCTCTGCCCTGGTCTCGGGGGCTGAAGAGTGCCAGAGCTAGGGCCAATGCTCAGCTCGCACTTCTTGCCTCCTCCAGTCGTTCCACTGCCGGGAACAAACTCATCCCTCCTCCTCGCCTTCAGCAGAGGAGGTATTTCGAGATCCTGGGTGAGCATAACCTCGCTCTTCCTCTCCATCACTCTGTGGAGGAGCTGGCGAAGGGAGTTCCCTTGGAGAAACTCTCTGCCCGGCAGGTGTCGTTCTCGGCGGCAGAGATCCTTAACCACGAGAAGGTCGCTAAGTGTGCCATGCAGGCCACTTCGTGGCTGGACTTCTGGTTAGGATCTCTGGGCATCCTATTGCGATCGGAGGACTTGTCCAAGGAGACCAATAGGAAGGCCCTAGAGACCTTCTTGCTCTCGGGCACCCGCTCCATCGAGTTTTTGGCGCACCAGGTTACCACCCTGTGGGCCAACTCGGTGTTGAAGCGTCGCGATGCTGTGTCCGAGAGATTCCATCCGAAGGTCCCCGCCGTAGATGTGTGTAGGCTCCGACATGCCTCCCTCCTGGGGGAGAGCCTGTTTGAGCCTCAAGACTTGGAGCGAACGGCTGAGAGGTGGAGGAAATCCAGCACGGACTCCCTCCTCCACAGGGCCCTTACAACTCGGCCCTATAAGCCTCCAGCCCCGCCACAACAGCAGCAACAGCCTCGTAAGGCTCCCAAACAGGCACCGGCAGCTAAGAAAGTGGTGTCTAAGCCCCAGCTCTTTCCAGCCAAGGTCAAGAGGGGCGGTAAGTCCTCCAGGGGAGGCAAGACTTCTAGGGGTGGCGGCCGCGGCCGAAAGGCCTAGGAGTGGCAGTTCCCCCTGCGTGTCCACCTGTGGGGGGATGCCTTCAGCGTTGCGTCCGCAGGTGGCAACATCACGGGGCCGATGCTTGGACGGTCTCAGTGATCGGCCAAGGTTATCGCGTCCCGTTCACGTCATCTCAACCTCCCCTGACAGTGAATCTAGTGTCGTTGAGCTCCTATGCCATGGGATCGGCAAAGGGGCTGGCCCTTCAGGCCGAAGTCGAGACCATGTTCAAGAAGGGTGCTCTCCAGGAGGTCGTGGACGGCTCCCCAGGCTTCTTCAGTCGACTCTTTCTTGTAAAGAAGGCTACTGGAGGCTGGAGACCCGTCATCGATCTCTCGGCTCTGAACAGGTTTGTCAAACAAACCCGGTTCAGCATGGAGACAGCAGACACGGTAAGACTTGCGGTGAGACCACAAGACTTCATGTGTACACCGGATCTAAAGGATGCGTACTTCCAGATCCCAATCCATCCGTCTTCCAGGAAGTATCTGAGATTCTGCCTAGACAACAAGATCTACCAGTTCAAGGTGCTGTGTTTCGGTCTCTCCACAGCTCCTCAGGTGTTCACCAGAGTGTTCACCCTGATTTCGACTTGGGCGCACAGGAACGGCATTCGTCTCCTTCGTTACCTAGACGATTGGTTGATCCTAGCAGACTCGGAGTCGACCCTTCTTCGACACCGAGACAGGCTTCTGGATCTTTGCCAGGATCTGGGGATCGTGGTAAACCTCGAGAAGTCCTCTCTGCAGCTGTCCCAACGACTGGTTTATCTAGGCATGCTAATAGACACCAATCTCCACAAAGCCTTTCCATCAGACGACCGGATAGCAAGGCTGAGGAGGGTGGCGGAACCTTTCCTCAGGCGAAAAGAACTCCCCGCCCAATCGTGGTTGCGTCTCTTAGGCCACCTATCCTCCCTGGCCCGTCTGGTTCCAAACAGCCGCCTCAGGATGAGATCCCTTCAATGGCGGCTCAAGTCCCGGTGGAATCAAGGATCGGATTCCCCGGACATTCTGATCCCAATGGGGTCTCTGGAACAGACGGACTTGCGGTGGTGGCTGGCCGACGAGAACCTGCGAAAGGGAGTGAGTCTTCTCGTCCTCCCCCCGTAATTGACTCTGTTTTCGGACGCATCAAAAGAAGGGTGGGGGGCGCACGTTCTGAACCAGAGGGCCTCAGGTCTTTGGTCAGAATCAGAAAAGTGCCTACACATCAACCTGCTAGAATTGAAGGCCGTCTTTCTGGCCCTTCAACAGTTCCAACGGTTCCTGGCGGGTCACTCCGTGGTGGTGATGAGCGACAACACCACGGTAGTGGCTTATATCAACAAGCAGGGAGGCACTTTTTCGCAACAGCTATCCCATCTTGCAGTAGAGACTCTGAGGTGGACCGAAACCCACTCGATAACACTATCAGCTCGCTTCATTCCTGGCAAGAGGAATGTGCTCGCCGACAGTCTGAGCAGGGCTTCGCAGATAGTGAGTACTGAGTGGTCTTTGGATCCTCAGATAGCCAACAAAGTCCTGACTTTGTGGGGTTCCCCGACGGTGGACATGTTCGCGACAGCCTTGAACTTCAAGCTGCCCCTGTACTGCTCACCAGTCCCAGACCCCAAGGCACTCTGGCAAGATGCTTTCCAGCAACGGTGGGACAACATCGACGTGTACGCCTTCCCACCATTCTGTCTGATGAGAAGGGTGCTCAACAGGACCAGACTATCGGTCAACTGTTCCTTGACTCTAGTAGCTCCGCTATGGCATCACGCGGAATGGTTTCCGGACCTTCTGCAACTCCTGACGGAATTCCCAAGGGAGCTTCCTCCACAACACGAGCTTCTCAGACAACCCCACACCGGTGTCCCTCACAGGGCCGTAGCCTCGCTTCGGCTTCACGCCTGGAGACTATCCAGCGTCTCCTCGTGGAGAGAGGCTTTTCGCAACAGGTTGTGGAGAGAATGTCTCGGCACCTGCGAAGGTCCTCTGAGGGAGTCTACCAAGCGAAGTGGAGAGTCTTTTGTGGTTGGTGTCGTGGAAGGGGTATCTCTCCACTCGATGCCACTATTCCAGCAATAGCGGACTTCCTTGTGTATCTGCGAGAAGAAATGCGCCTTTCTGTCTCGGCAGTGAAAGGCTATCGCTCAGCCTTAAGCTTGGCCTTGAGATTGAAGCGCGTGGATATTTCTTCATCGCTAGAACTCTCTTTACTCATACGTAGCTATGAGCTTACCTGCCCCCAGTCGGAAGTGAGACCCCCTCCTTGGAACGTGGTTCGAGTCCTCAGGTCTCTCAAGAGACCTCCCTTCGAGCCATTACGCCAGGCCTCCGATCGCCACCTGTCTTGGAAGACGGCTTTCCTACTCGCCTTGGCCTCGGCCAAGCGAGTTAGTGAACTTCATGGTCTCTCGTACGACATCGCCCATTCAAGGGGATGGGGGGAGGTAACGTTCAGGTTCGTCCCTGAGTTTGTGGCCAAGACTCAGAATCCTGGAGTGCCGGATCCTCGGTTCGACTCTCTCAGGATCGCGAGTCTCCGTTCTGTAACAAACGACCCAGACCAGCTGCTACTATGCCCAGTGAGGTGTCTGAGGTACTACTTGAAGAGAACGGCTGCAGTCCGTCCTCATGTGCGAGCTTTGTTTGTGAGCACAGGCTGGACAAAGAGGAGGGTCACCAGGAACACCATCTCTGCTTGGATTCGAAGGGTTATCCACCATGCCCTGAATCCTGACCCTCCTCCGTCACGTCGCCCTCGGGCCCACGATGTCAGGGTATTGCTACATCCCTGGCCTTCAAGAGAAACTTCTCTGTGACGCAGGTACTTCAAGCTGGGGTCTGGAAGCGTCAAACGACCTTCACAGCCCACTACCTGCAAGACGTGACCCACAGGAGCCTCGATACGTTCTCTATCGGCCCTGTGGTGGCTGCACAACAGCTGGTCTAACCTCAGGCTCCTTTTTGGACAAGTAGCAGTAGGTTGAGGGCGTTGTTACCCGGTCTTAGTCTGTGTGAATGAAAGAGTATGTCTGACCCTTACTTCTTTCTTCATTGTCCCCTCTCTTGGGGAAGCAGCAGCCTGGTCCTCGCATAGCTGACCTCGACCTCTGCAGGTAACCCATACTTCTTTGTGCTCCTAGTATTAAGCTTGATACTGTTGCGTCTCCCATACCCTGACGAGGTGATATGGGGAACGTCCTATCCTAGAATTCCTATCTGAAGGTCTCAAGGTCAACTTCATAGGACGAGTCACACTCTCCTCCTCACACTACTTATGTAGGCCACTCGTTCCTAGCGATGCTAGGAACCTGTGAGGTACAGGGGCTCCCTCTCTCTAGTGCTGCTCACTGAGGGATCGAACCCCCGGGCAAGCCGAAGTCAGTAAGGCTGGGGACTTTCCACCCTTCCTAAGGGGTAAGTCACCCTTTGTAAATAGCGTGGTTTGTATTTCGGTTACAGAACAAATGACAAATTCGAAGATAATTTGTATTTTTCCTAACCATACAAACCTTAGCTATTTACACATATGTGCCCGCCATCCCTGACCCCCAAGTCAAGTCCTACCTCTAAGTGAAGTGAAGCAAGTCACCGGTGTGTGGAGGGGGGAGGGGTAGCAAGCTACCCTTCCCCACCCCCCGCTAACTAGCGCGGGGGTAATTAACCCTCGTTAAAAACTATTGGCTCGTCATTTCAGCTGCGCTAAAAGTAATACCCTTTGTAAATAGCTAAGGTTTGTATGGTTAGGAAAAATACAAATTATCTTCGAATTTGTCATATTTGTCATGAATATGTTGGAAAAACTAAGGCTTCAGAGATAAAAAAAAAAAAACTTTTCATATGCCGCCTTCCTTCTGCCATCAAATCTGTAATTGTAATAACCTTTTCATTTGTGAATAGATAGACTCCCCAACAGATTGAAAGCCCAATTTTGTTAAAAAGTTTAAGCCCCGTAATTAGTCAGTCAGTCAGAAGTATTGTCAAACCAACTAAACTTTTTTCTATTAATTTGGTTTGTTATATTTTTAAGTTGTAGAAGGTATGTACAGTAAAATACTTAGTTTTGATAATTTTTATGTTATTGCATATTTAATGAAAATTATTTTTCAATTTCAGGATAATTTTCAAGAAACATGAGAAAGAAGTCCCATTCTATGGAGCTTCTTCTATAGGGTGGCAGAATTGGTGGTTAAACGTTGTTGCAGATACATTCCGGAAAGCCGACTGCCCAGCAGATGACGATACATTAAAAAAAGTCGGCTATCACTTGAATAAACATTTTTCTCATGGGGGTGCTTATGAGTTGATAGATGGAAGCATTCCTCTTTTGACCCGGCTGCAGAGCAAATCTTTGAAAATTGGTGCAGTATCCAACTTTGATGAACGTCTTGATAGCATCTTGATTCAGTTAGGAATTAAACATTATTTTGATTTTGTTCTCACCTCATATAGTTTGAATTGTGCAAAGCCTGACCCTAAGATATTTAACAAGGCATTGGAGCTAGCAGGGAATAAGATAAAACCATCAGAAGCCCTTCATATAGGTGATGATATTCATTGCGACTACCTAGGTGCTAGGGAGTGTGGTTGGCAAAGCATTTTAGTTTCAAAAAATGTTCGTGATTTGTGTCAAGAAAATGGTTTAAAGCCAGATGCTTCGTCAATGTTTATTAGCTTAAGAGAAGTACTGCCTATACTTGATGACTCTACAGTGCCTAAAGATATAAGAACTTGATTAGTATGTGTTGCTTTGTTGATTTTTTATTTAAGATATGAAAGTATATTCTTGATATCTGCTTTGCATAATCATTACAATATAATTGATTAGTGTATTGTACTCCCGTTTTATCCAAATAATAGAAAGATGATGAAGTTTGCAGTGACTCTTTACGAAAATATTTCAAAGACCAGAAAACTTTTCTCAAAAGCATCTGAAAGTATTTCTTTTAATGCCAAGAGGTACAATCCTGGAATAAACCCTCCAAGAATAGTTTATTGGGCAAAAAGCGTGAACAATGTATATAGCCCTTTCATGCCATTTAATACATCAAATATAATACTCAGGTCTTCTTTTCTTATGATTTGTGGAAATCAAAATTATCTAAAGCATAAATTGGATAGCAGAGAACAGAAAGCTAATTCTAACAAGAATAAGATGCTGTATTTCTACCCGTTTTTTGCTCTTGCACTATTCCAAAGCAAAAAGGATGAGGAAGAAGAGAAGAGTCTGGAATCGGAGCTGATAATGATAATCAAAAGAGGTGTTTTGGCTATACAGGTAAGATTATTCTTTACTATAGTACAGAACATATTGTTTTGAGAAATTGTTTTTTTTAATTATAGAAGCTGAAAACTTTGAAAATGTCTTATGTTTGGTTTATCATGTACTTTACATCCTTGTACAAACCTCTTTTTGTATACATGCTGTACTCTTTAACAAATTAGTACATACAGTATAGCCATCTTTCATTATGTATTATTATTATTATTATTATTATTATTATTATTATTATTATCATATTACTTGCCAAGCTACAACCCTAGTTGGAAAAGCAGGATGCTGTAAGCCCATGGTCCCCAACAGGGAAAATAGCCCAGTGAGGAAAGGAAACAAGGAAAAATAAAATATTTTAAGGACAGTAACAAAATTAAAATAAATATTTCCTATATCAACTATAAAAACTTTAACAGAACAAGAGGAAGAGAAATAAGGTAGATTAGTGTGCCCAAGTTAACCCTCAAGCAAGAGAACTCTAACCCAAGACAGTGGAAGGCCATGGTACAGAGGCTATGGCACTACCCAAGACTAGAGAATAATGGTTTGATTTTGGAGTGTCCTTCTCTTAGAAGAGCTACTTACCATAGCCAAAGAGTCTCTTCTACCCTTACCGAGAGGAAAGTGGCCACTGAATAATTACAGTGTAGTAGTTAACCCCTTGGGTGAAGAAGAATTGTTTGGTATTCTTAGTGATGTCAGGTGTAAGAGGACAGAGGAGAATATGTAAAAAATAGGCCAGACTATTCGGTGTATGTGTAGGCGAAGGGAAAAAGAACCGTAGCCAGAGGAAAGGATCCAATGTAGTACTATCTAGCCAGTCAAAGGACCCCATAACTCTCAAGCGGTAGTATCTCAACGGGTAGCTGGTGCCCTGGTCAACCTGCTATTACTTTTTTTCTGGTATTTTATTAATACTCACAATCACTGATTCGACTATTCTCTGTTGAACTATTGATACCATTATAAAAATATACGCTGAAATTCACTCGCACATAGCTGCTAAACCGAGAAACACCTGGCAAAACATTTAAACCACGCACCATTATATTATCACTCTGTTGTATAGGCTGCTGTTAATTTATGCCTCCCAAACATGTTATAAGTAAAGGGAATGTTGGCTAAGGGCTAAGAAATTTCTCCCATTCTTCTCTTTTCTTATTTCATTTCCTTTTATAGTTTCATTTCTGTTATTCACAAATTTTCTCTGATCATTTCAGTCCGCTGTCTTATTTCATTCCTTGTTCTGTATTATCCTTATTCCCTTTTATTGTATTCAGTATTTCATCAGTATCAGTTTTTAGTGCAGATTTTGTGTACATTAGAAGAATTTACTGCATAAAATTATGTAATTCGTACCCATTTTTTAGCTAAACCAATTTCACTACACATGCCCCTGTTGCTATTTTTAGCCCCCTCCCCCACTATCTTCCATACAGCACATCAGTTTGGTTGATTTATAGAAAAATAATTATTTCTATGAACCCCCCTTCGATGTTCATATTGCTTCTCCAAAAGCTTGGTTTATTGACATTTACCCCTAAAAATTTATCAAAAACTTTTCCATTTCTTTCCTTTCAAAAGATATGTGCACCTAGCACAGTAATGAAACAATCTAGCTATTAATGGTAAGTAGCACGTTAAAAGTCTCTCCAAATCACTTTTCTCCATCGTAGTTTTTGATTAAGATGTGTATCTCCCCTTCCAGATTGCGATAAGTGTTATTGCATTTTTAGTTAGCTTAACTTCAGTACTTGATTGGCTTGCACTTCTACACAGTAGAAATAGTGTTTTAAATAACCGTTGTGACGAATATAATGTCTTATGGGTCCTCTCAGGAATTATGTAGGTAGTTGGTTGGCCAGGACACCAGCCGCCGTTGAGATACTACCGCTAGAGAGTTATGGGGTCCTTTGACTGTTCATACAGTACTACAGTGGATCTTTCTCTCTGGTTACGGTTCTTTCCCTTTGCCTACACTTACACCGAATAGTCTGGCCTATTCTTTACAGATTCTCCTCTATTCTCATACACTTGACAACACTGAGATTACCAAACAATTCTTCTGCACTGTAATTGTTCAGTGGCTACTTTCCTCTTGGTAAGGGTAGAAGAGACTCTTTAGCTATGGTAAGCAGCTTTCAAGAAGGACACTCCAAAATCAAACCATTGTTCTCTAATCTTGGGTAGTGCCATAGCCTCTGTACCATGTTCTTCCACTGTCTTGGTTTAGAGTTCTCTTGCTTGAGGGTACACTCGGGCACACTATTCTATCTAATTTCTCTTCCTCTTGTTTTCTTAAAGTTTTTATAATTTATATAGGAAATATTCATTATAATGTTACTGTCCTTAAAATATTTTATTTTTCAATATTAATCTTACCCGATGATCATGTAGCTGTCAACTCCGTTGCCCGACAGAAATCTACGGTCGGGATACGCCAGCGATCGCTTATACAGGTGGGGGTGTACTCACCAGTGCCATCTGTGATCAGGTACTCCAGTACTTCTTGTCAACAAGACCTCAATTTTTCCTCTGTCGTGCCACCGGCAAGACCTACATGGATACGCTGTTGATTTTGGAGTCTTTTGTTCACAATTTGGTGAAGTATTTGCTCTGAAATTTAGCCTTCGCTGTACAGGAAGCTTTAGCCTTAGCTTAGCAAGCTTTTGGTATTAATTTGATTCATTGGTTAACGATCTTTGCTTTACTTTGGAATTCCCCCTTTGACTACTTCTAGAATTCAAGATGTCTGACACTTCCCAAGTTCCTAAATATAGGCGATGTAGTGTTAGGACTTGTAATAGGCGTCTTCCGAAGGCCTCTGTTGATCCTCACACCGTATGTTCCAATTGTAGGGGAAAATCCTGTCAATTGGAAGATCGATGTGGGGAATGTGCTGGGCTTTCGGAATTCGATTTTAATGAATTCCTCAGATATACTCGTAGGTTAGAGAAGGAGAGAGATAGGAGGAGTTCTTCTCGCTCTTTGGATATTTCCTCTCCCCATGCCCCTCAACCTTTTCCTTCCCCTGTGGTGGTGACCCCAGAACCTGCTACGAGTGCTCAGCCTGCAATGGCTGATATGTTGCGTGCCATTCAGGCTCTCGGTGATAAGGTGGAGTCGTTGGTTAGTGACCGCAATCAGCTCTTGGCGGATGTCAGAGAGTTGAAAGCGAAGAGTGCAGTGGGAAGTGTTAGTGCAAGTGCTGTGCATAGTGTCAGTGTCAGTGTTGCGCATGAGGATACATCTGTGCGTGCCAGTCGTCCGCCCAGTCCGGGACCTCTTGCAAGCTCCCAAGCCCAGGGTAGAAGCAATGTCGAAGGACCAAAGGGTTCGGCAGGCCTTGATCGGCGCACAGATGTATCCTCAGTGGTTGCGGACGTATCTGCTAAGGATCGTCCCTTCCACTCCCAGACGAATGAGCCCTTACATTCCTCGTCTGTGGAAGAGGTTTCCAGGAGGAAACGGTGGACTAAGGTCTCACGACCGCTTAAGCGTAAAGTCCCTTCAGAGCTAGTCCAACGGCCCAGGTGTAGCCACTGAGTCAGTTCGGACTCGCCGCAGTCATCGGATGACTGCACACCTCCCAAGAGAGGTAGAGTGGTCCCTCAACAGGCCTCTGCTCCAACCACAGTAGACCCTAAGTGGTCCATGCTGCAGACTATGCAGTCTCAGCTTGCGGCTTTTATGCAGGATTATCAGGCAGAGAAGGTTATCATCCCTCCTCCTGTGAGAGCTCCTCCACAGTTGCGCTGTCCTCAGCCCATGCAGCATGCTCTGCAGATCTTACAGTATGAGCCGCATTCCATGCAGCATGAGCCTCATACCATGCAGCATGAGCCTCATCCCATGCAGCATGAGCCGCATGCCATGCAGCATGAGCCGCATACCATGCAGCATGAGCCGCATCCCATGCAGCATGAGCCGCATGCCATGCAGCATGAGCCGCATGCCTCACAGCATGCTCTGCATACCACACCGTTTGCTCCTCAGCCCACCGCAGACCCTCCCTCACACCGGCCCTCTGCTTTTGTTGTTGCCAGCTCACAGTCTGTCCAGCAGAGGCATGATGATGGATCCGCAGGTACGCATGCACCCGTTCTGCAGGATTCAGCCGTTCAGCTTGCTGCTCTGCCTTTGCCTCTTACAACTCAACTGTCGGGTGAGGAGGCTTCTGAGGATGAAGCTGTTCATCTTGATGATCCTCTTTCTGATGTTGAAGGACACAAGTCTTCGCCACCCTCCTTAGACTTCCGCAAAGTCCTTGCTTTGTTCAGAGAGTTGTACCCTGAACACTTTGTGTCTGCAACCCCTCGTTCTCCTCCCTCCGAGTTTGCTCTGGGCATGCAGTCTACTGCGCCTGCCTTCACCAAGCTTGTTCTTGCCAGATCTTCAAGGAGAGCTTTGAGGGTTATGGGGGATTGATTGCAGTCCAAGAAGCAACTGGGAAGGTCCTCTTTTGTGTTTCCTCCTCCCAAGCTGGCTTCTAAGTCGGGCGTCTGGTATGCCACGGGAGAGGAACCTGGCTTGGGGGTTCCTGCCTCTGCCCAGGCCGACTTCTCAAGTCTGGTTGACTCTCCCCGCAGGTTGGCTATGAGACGTTCGAAGATCTGCTGGTCCTCTACAGATCTTGATCACTTGTTAAGGGGAGTCTTTCGTGCCTTCGAGATATTCAACTTCCTCGATTGGTGTCTGGGAGCCTTAAGCAGGAAGACTGCCCCTTCTGACAAGGACTCAGCCATGCTGATCATGTCCAGCATGGACAAGGCAATACGGGATGGGTCTGGCGAGCTTGCGGCTTCTTATGTATCAGGGGTCCTCAAGAAAAGGGAACATCTGTGCTCCTTCTTATCTGCTGGTATCACCCCTTGCCAGAGGTCAGAGTTACTTTTTGCTCCTCTGTCCAAGTGTCTGTTTCCGGAGGAATTAATTAAGGGGATGACTGCCTCTCTTCTCCAGAAAGATATGCATGACCTCATGGCTTCTTCTGCACGTAAGGCTAAGACCTCACCTTCCGTGACTAAACCTTACCGCCCTCTAGCAGTTGATACTCCTGCTTCCAGGTTCATCCCACCCTTTCGTGGCAGAACCTCCAGCAGAGGAGGTACCCGTGCAGACAGTAACCGTGACAAGTCCAAGAAGGGTTCCAAGTCCACAAGAGGCAAGTTTTGACTTCCCTCCTCTCCAGACAGCTGTAGGAGCCAGACTCAAGACCTTCTGGCAAGCTTGGGAGAGCAGAGGTGCAGACGCTCAGTCTGTGAAGTGGCTGAGGGAGGGATACAGAATTCCGTTCTGCCGCAATCCCCCTCTAGCTACATCTCCCATCAACCTCTCTCCCAACTACAAGGAGAAGGACAAGAGGCTAGCGTTGCAACAAGAGGTGTCGCTCTTGCTACACAAGGAGGCAGTGGTCATAGTCCGGGACCATCAATCCCCGGGCTTTTACAACCGTCTCTTCCTGGTAGCCAAGAAGACAGGAGGTTGGAGACCGGTGCTGGACGTCAGTGCGCTCAATGCTTATGTCACCAAGCAGACGTTCACTATGGAGACGACGAAGTCGGTCCTAGCAGCGGTCAGGCAGGAGGACTGGATGGTCTCGTTAGACCTGAAAGACGCATACTTTCACGTCCCCATTCACCCAGACTCCCAACCTTTCCTGAGATTCGTCTATGGAAAGGTTGTGTACCAGTTCCAAGCCCTGTGTTTTGGCCTAAGCACGGCACCTCTTGTGTTTACGCGACTGATGAGGAATATTGCGAAATTCCTTCACTTGGCAGACATCAGAGCCTCCCTCTATTTAGACTGGCTTTTAAGAGCTCCCACAAGTCGTCGCTGTCTGGAGAATCTCAGATGGACTATGGATCTGACCAAGGAACTGGCCCTCCTGGTCAATTTAGAGAAGTCCCAGCTCGTCCCATCCCAGACCATTGTTTACCTGGGTATGGAGATTCAGAGTCGAGCTTTTCGGGCTTTTCCGTCGGCCCCAAGGATCAACCAAGCCCTAGAGTGCATCCTGAGCATGCTGAGAAGGAGCCGATGCTCAGTAAGGCAGTGGATGAGTCTAACAGGGACACTTTCATCGCTGGCCCTGTTCATCGGGTTAGGGAGACTCCACCTCCGCCCCCTTCAGTATCATCTGGCTGCTCACTGGATCAAGGACATGACGCTAGAGACGGTCTCAATTCCTGTTTCCGAAGAGATGAGGTCTACTCTAACGTGGTGGAAGAACAGCATTCTTCTCAAGGAAGGTCTTTCGTTAGCTGTTCAGACCCCCGACCACCATCTCTTCTCGGACGCATCAGACTCGGGCTGGGGTGCGACATTGGACGGACAGGAATGCTCGGGAACATGGAATCGGGAACAAAGAACACTCCACATCAATTGCAAGGAGTTGTTGGCGGTTCATCTGGCCTTAATGAACTTCAAGTCCCTCCAGCTAAACAAGGTGGTGGAGGTGAACTCCGACAACACCACAGCCTTGGCTTACATCTCCAAGCAGGGGGGGACTCATTCGAGGAAGTTGTTCGAGATCGCAAGGGACCTCCTCATTTGGTCAAAAGATCGAAGGCTCACGCTGGTAACGAGGTTCATTCAGGGCGATATGAATGTCATGGCAGATCGCCTCAGCCGGAAGGGTCAGGTCATCCCCACAGAGTGGACCCTTCACAAGAATGTTTGCAGCAGACTTTGGTCCCTGTGGGGTCAGCCAATCATAGATCTGTTCGCTACCTCGATGACCAAGAGGCTCCCATTGTATTGTTCTCCGATTCCAGACCCGGCAGCAGTTCACGTTGATGCTTTTCTGCTGGATTGGTCCCATCTCGACCTGTATGCATTCCCGCCGTTCAAGATTGTCAGCAGGGTACTTCAGAAATTTGCCTCTCACAAAGGGACACGGCTGACGTTGGTTGCTCCCCTCTGGCCCGCGAGAGAATGGTTCACAGAGGTACTGCAATGGCTGGTCGACGTTCCCAGGACTCTTCCTCTAAGAGTGGACCTTCTGCGTCAACCTCACGTAAAGAAGGTACACCCAAGCCTCCACGCTCTTCGTCTGACTGCCTTCAGACTATCGAAAGACTCTCAAGAGCTAGAGGCTTTTCGAAGGAGGCAGCCAGAGCGATTGCTAGAGCTAGGAGGACATCCACTCTCAGAGTCTATCAATCTAAATGGGAAGTCTTCAGAACCTGGTGCAAGGCCAATGCAGTTTCCTCAACCAGTACCACTGTAACCCAGATTGCTGACTTCCTGTTACATCTAAGGAACGTTAGATCCCTATCAGCTCCTACGATCAAGGGTTATAGAAGTATGTTGGCAGCGGTTTTCCGCCACAGAGGCTTGGATCTTTCCTCCAACAAAGATCTGCAGGACATCCTTAGGTCTTTTGAGACCTCTAAGGAACGTCGGTTGTCCACTCCAGGCTGGAATCTAGACGTGGTCCTAAGGTTCCTGATGTCATCTAGATTTGAACCGCTCCAATCAGCCTCTTTCAAGGACCTCAAATTAAAAACTTTTCCTAGTATGCCTAGCAACAGCTAAAAGAGTAAGTGAGATCCACGCCTTCAGCAGGAACATAGGTTTCACATCAGAAACGGCTACATGTTCCTTGCAGCTCGGTTTTTTGGCTAAAAACGAGCTTCCTTCACGTCCTTGGCCTAAATCGTTCGAGATCCCTAGCCTATCCAACTTGGTGGGTAACGAACTGGAGAGAGTACTTTGCCCAGTCAGAGCTCTTAGGTACTATCTGAAAAGGTCAAAACCTTTACGAGGACAATCAGAAGCCTTATGGTGTGCTGTTAAGAAGCCTTCGCTACCAATGTCTAAGAACGCAGTTTCTTACTACATCAGGCTTCTGATTAGAGAAGCTCATTCTCATATGAAGGAAGAAGACCTTGCTTTACTGAAGGTAAGGACACATGAAGTGAGAGCTGTGGCTACTTCAGTGGCCTTCAAACAGAACCGTTCTCTGCAGAGTGTTATGGATGCAACCTATTGGAGAAGCAAGTCAGTGTTCGCATCATTCTATCTCAAAGATGTCCAGTCTCTTTACGAGAACTGCTACACCCTGGGACCATTCGTAGCAGCGAGTGCAGTAGTAGGTGAGGGCTCAGCCACTACATTCCCATAATCCCATAACCTTTTTAACCTTTCTCTTGATTGCTTTTATTGTTGTTTTTGGGTTGTACGGTCGGCTAAGAAGCCTTCCGCATCCTGGTTGATTTGGCGGGTGGTCAATTCTTTCTTGAGAAGCGCCTAGGTTAGAGGTTGTGATGAGGTCCTTTAGTATGGGTTGCAGCCCTTTATACTTCAGCCACCTAAGAGTCGTTCAGCATCCTAAGAGGACCGCTACGCTCAGTAAGGAAGACGTACTTATTAAAGGCAGAGTAATGGTTCAAGTCGACTTCCTTACCAGGTACTTATTTATTTTTTATTGTTATTTTGAATAACTAATAAAAATGAAATACGGGATACTTAGCTTCTTTGTTAACATGTATACTGGTCTCCACCCACCACCCTGGGTGTGAATCAGCTACATGATCATCGGGTAAGATTAATATTGAAAAATGTTATTTTCATTAGTAAAATAAATTTTTGAATATACTTACCCGATGATCAGGATTTAAATGACCCGCCCTTCCTCCCCATAGAGAACCAGTGGACCGAGGAGAAAATTGAGGTCTTGTTGACAAGAAGTACTGGAGTACCTGACCACAGATGGCGCTGGTGAGTACACCCCCACCTGTATAAGCGATCGCTGGCGTATCCCGACCGTAGATTTCTGTCGGGCAACGGAGTTGACAGCTACATGATCATCGGGTAAGTATATTCAAAAATTTATTTTACTAATGAAAATAACATTTTTCCTTGTTTCCTATCCTCACTGGGCTATTTTCCCTGTTGGGGCCCCTGGACTTATGGCATCCTGCTTTTCCAACTAGGGTTGTAGCTTAGCAAGTAATAGTGATGATAATGATAGTGTTTTTAGAAATTGAGAGTATACATTGCCTAAGCAGTAAAGGTTCTACATTGTAAACAGAACAACTGCATTTTGTTGCTCATCGACGGAAAGTAATTTTTAGTTCAAGGGGAATCACAGAGAGAGTATATTTGTTTTTTATGGAGTTGATAATATGACACACCAATAATTGCCTATCAACCACTCTAGTGACAAACCTTTTGAGTTTTAACTTAGTTTACTTATGTTATTCTGAGAGGCCTCCAAGCTTTCTCTTGTAAGCAATAAGTCTGGTTTGTTTGCCCTGTTATTTACACTAACCTAACTTCTATAATCGGGTATAGGGGCCATAATTGCATAGTGTTCCTTCAGTAAGGGTTCTGAATGTTCACTGTGGTAGCTTGCCTGGAATTTTACGAATCTTACTGTATTATGTTTTTAAGGTAGGTTCTGATTTGGCTTTTTTCTCAAGGTATTCAGAGACGGCTGTTTCTAGACTATACAGCATATGCCTCACAATTATTTCATTTAGTTCTGAATAAGAGCTGATAAATGGTGATCGCTTTCAGAAAGAATGGCTACTTGGTTTGAAGATTTACTAAATTGGTTGAATTGTAAATTTAAGTTTTGTTTAGTTTCTTAGCCTAGGTTGACCAGGGCACCAGCCATCCGTTGAGATGCTACCTCTAGAGAGATCTTGGGTCCTTTGACTGGCCAGACAGTACTACATTGGATCCTTCTCTCTGGTTACAGTTAATTTTCCCTTTACCTACACATACATTGAATAGTCTGGCCGATTCTTTACATATTCTCCTCTGTCCTCATACACCTGACAACACTTGAGATCACCAAACAATTCTTTTTCACCCAAGGAGGTAACTACTTCACTCTAATTTTTCTGTGGCCACTTTCCTCTTGATAAGGGTAGAAGAGACTCTAGCTATGGTAAGCAGCTCTTCTAAGAGAAGGACACTCCAAAATCAAACCATTGTTCTCTAAGTCTTGGGTAATGCCATAGCCTCTGTACCATGGTCTTCCACTGTCTTGGGTTAGAGTTCTCTTGAGGGTACACTTGGGCACACTATTCTATCTTATTTCTTTTCCTCTTGTTTTGTTAAAGTGTTTATAGTTTATATAGGAAATATTTATTTTTATGATACTGTTCTGAAAATATTTTATTTTTCCTTGTTTCCTTTCCTCACTGGGCTATTTTCCATGTTGGAGTCCCTGGCCCCTTAGCATCCTGCTTTTCCAACTAGGTTTGTAGCTTAGCAAGTAATAATAATAATAATGATAATAATAGTAATAATAATAATAATCAGTTACCTAACCTCACTATAGAATATAATGCCATCTTTTAAGCCCTTTGTTAAAACTAATTAAAAAAATGTTTAATGCATGGTTGTTCCTACATAAATACAAACCGTTGTCATTTAAAAGGGATAAGATTTTGACATGCTTAGTTAAAACCTATAGAAGAAAATTGGTGGGTATGGTAACAGTGTACGGTTGCACCTTGTTACTCACCTCTGGAGGGTGAGGCAAGCATCACAGAGTCTTTGATTGTAGCAACGTTTGGACATCTTGCTAACAGTGCTCTCTAAGTACTTTGCTATATTACATGATCGTTACGATCTGACTAATAGGAGTGTAACGCCTATGCTCATGAGAGTTTGTGATGGCCGAAAGGTGGCGCCTTTATAGGCCTTATTGAAATTGACCCTCATCCCTTGTGTGCCTTATGCAGAGGAAAGAGATGCGACTTTAATTTCCCTGGTGAAGTGTGTGTAAAAAATGGTTACCTTCTCAATGGGAGAGGTATAACAGCTGGTGTAAGAAGGCTAAGAGAGACTGCTATCCAGCTACAGCTTCCTCATCAAAAGTAGAGAAGAAGCGTAAGCCTTCTCTTTCAGGTCCAGATCCATCGTTATCAGATTTCTCAGGAACTCCCATTTCATTGGAGGATGGTCAGTCATTTTTGCAGTATTTTCGTTATGTGGTTTCTCCTGCTTTCTTGAGCGAAGAAGAGAATGCCATGAGTGATCATGAACCTTTAACATCAGCAAAACTGCGTACCAAAGACATTTCAGTTTCAGTACCACTAATCTTGATGGAGTTTGAGAACCCTACTCGTTCTCCTTCCCCCTCCGACAAGTGTTAGGTTACGAGTAGTTAATTATGGATGTAGGTATCAGGGTGATTTTTCTCTAATTTTGAAAGTCTCCCCTGTCAAGGTAAGAAAAGTGTCACTGCAGTATACTGCAAAGCGTACGCTGTGTCTAACTATAAATGCTCAAAATGTTACTACTCGTACACCTCCTCAGAAGTCTTGAATAACTAGAACTTTTTGCCCCCAAAGAGCTTCATAAGATGTAACTCATCAGGGTCCTTCAAACAGATCTTCTATGGGAGAGAAAGAAAAACAGGCTTCTCCTAGGAACATAGTGAGCTTCCATGGTACCCCAAAAACTGCAGTGCACATTTCTCCCAAGAAAGAGTTAGTTTTTATGTGCAATCAGAATTCCTAAATAGGAAGATGGAAATTTAGTATCTTTTTGCCGTAGTGTTAGTGTTAGTGCTAGTGTTACAGCATGTCTACAAATCCACAAACGATCCCTGTGTGTGTTTCCGCAGGAAACAACTGGAAAGCATCCAGGTGAATTCTCACATGAATGTACCACCACGTAGTTTGCATGCCTGTGTTAGTGTGCCAAAGGAACGCATACGTATCCCTACTGAACGTGCATCCGCCATCACTCATAATTTTCAAGTGGTGTCCTCCCCAGTACCCTCATCACAATACAACTGCTCTTTTCAGAATTATGAGAACTATTATATTGATGAGTATTAGAGGTCATATGATGATAAGTATTGCAGTTCATATCTTGGCCTCCATCTTAAGTGGAAAAAACAAGATGGTATCCTTATTCCTCCTTCCCAAGAGTTGCGCTGTCTATCTCTTGCACGTCACAGGTACTCAAGCACCAGAGAACTAGTTCCCCTGTGTCAGACCATGCTCAACAAGGATTGGACAATGAATTAAGAAAACCAGTGATTGTAGAATGCAGAGGTAAGGAGCCAATGCTCTTCTGCTGAGAGGGAGCAAAAGCCCTTTCTTGCCCCACCATCTGTTTATGAGCCCGTATCACTAGAAAAGGATGACTATGATTACTGTACAGTAGGTGTGTAACCAGCCCAGCTCCCACATGGGAGAAGAAGCATCTTGTCCATGGTAACATATAGATGTAAATCTGGAATGAATGGTAGAATGACTGGCTCTTCTCTGCTTTCCTGTTCCATGTTCAGGGACAAAGCAATCAAATTGCTCCGTGCTGGATCGGACCTGATGCTGGTAAGTTATACTTCCAAGCTCCATTCTTTATCACTAAGGCTTGCTCCACACGAGTAGTTTGAAACCGTGCGGCAGATTTCAGCATACCAAAGAGCATGTTTCCACACGAGTGGTTGTTTTCTGTGCGGTTCGTCTGCATCAGGGAACTGAATACTAGCCTTTCGATATTTGTTCGAGAATGAGGACGTGAAGAAGAAAGTGGTCTTTGTGTATATAATAAACAGAGTGCTAAAAAAAAGCAACTATATAAATGGTGGACCCACCCAATAATGATGATAATAGTAATTATGATAATCAATATTATTTCAGCAACACTCATCCTCATTTCTCTTAACATGACATGATCATTGCAAAACACTGATATCTCTCTCTCTCTCTCTCTCTCTCTCTCTCTCTCTCTCTCTCTCTCTCTCTCTCTCTCTCTCTCAATTGGATATAGTTTATCTTGAGTAACATTTAAGAAGAAGAAAACATAAACTTGTATAATCATGATCTTATTTCATTTAGTGTACCTCTGCTAGTACAGTGTATAATAATAATAATAATAATAATAATAATAATAATAATAATAATAATAATAATAATAATAATAAGACAATTCATATTAATCATTGAAAAATAGCAGCAGAAGATGAATGCCTACTCTGTGCAACATCTGAACCACTGGTACCACACGGGAAAACCTCTCGTTTGAAGGGTGCCATAAACTTCTTAAGTATTCTAGCCGCACGATTTAACAGTGCATGTACAGTAGTTTGCAAATCACTACCGTCCGGTTTTTCTGCCGCACAAATATTTTCCGCTGCACGAATATTTTCCGTAGCGTGTGAAGGACCTCATTGACCTACATTGATTTCTAAACCGCTCATGTGAAGCGGGCCTAAAAAAGTATCCCCCCATCCTCCCTAAATAAGGGTGATGATGGTGGAATCTATATCAACCCATTGATCATCATACTGGTACAGTATATTATTCCAAACTAATATCTCTTTTGGGGAAAGGGTTTCTTCATTTGACCGAGTACATTTTTCCTTGTACAGGCCAGGTCCTATCAGTCTTCTCATCCCTATGAAAGACAGTGGGTCTCTCTATTAAAGTACTATGATTTGTATCTCTTGTACGAACATATCACAAATTTTGAAAGTAATTTGTGCTTTTCCTAGCTATACAAACCTGAGTCCTTTAATCTAACTTCCCTCCTCAACCACTCCTCTCTGTCCTGGGCCAAAAGGTTAAAATTGAAGCTTTCATACTGGTGAGGGTCCGAGGCCTCTTGTCTGCACCCTCTACCAGTAGTTTAACCACTCGTTAAGCAATTCTAACAACCGTCTTCAGCTCATGCTGAAACAATCTCCTTATTAGAGGACTAAGGTTTGTTTAGCTTGGAAAGATACATTTGTTCCAACACGAATACTTACCTCGAACTACTTTCTTAGGAGTTACCTGTAATCTCCTCTCTACCGACCAGAGTTTTGTGTAGTATACCCTAAAACCCGTTTTCTATGGAGGGCTATCTCGGGCGTAAGAGAACGTGCCCCGAGGGTAGCTTTTGCGCTAGGTCGAGGTCCGCCTGGGTCGTGAGCGTCAGTAAGTTCTCTGGTCGCGACGTGTCACCACGTCGCTCTCGTCTCTCTCGACCCTTTGTGTGCGCCGCGTGTGTCCCACGTGTTTACCGCGTGGTAACTTGTGCTGATCCCTTGTGTTCCTGTGTGTTCACTACCCTTCCTTGTGCTTCCCAAGTGTATTCCTTTGATTCCCTGCGTTCCTGTGTCTTGTGTTTGTGCGTTATGGAGCAGATCCGCCGTTGTCCTGGGCCTAGAGCCGGAAAATCATGTGGAGCGTTCCTCTCCAAACCTGAAGTGGACCCTCACTCCCTTTGCTCTTCCTGTAGGGGCAAAGTTTGTTCGTCTTCGGATACGTGCCTCGAGTGTGTTGGTTGGAGTGATATTCAGTGGGTGCGTTACAGCACGAAGAAAAAGAAATCGTCGAAGCGTTCACCCAGGAAAGCTAGTGTTTCTTCGCCGCTACCGTCGCCCAGTGAACGGTCCGACGGGGCTTCTGTCTCTCCTTCCCCTACCCAGAGTAGGGGATGAGGTAAGTCCATCGTGGGGAAAGAACCGAGCGTTCTTCCCCAGGAGTCTGGTGAATGTGAAGTGGGGGTTTCGGGGCCTTCTCGGGCTAGTGAGGAGCTCGGTAGTGCTGTGTCAGGGAGCTCTGGAGACTCGGCCCTTGTGCTTGGGGGGCACGTTTCCTCCAATGACCCCTTGTGGTGTAGCAATATTGTTTCTGTGTCTTCGCCCCCTTCGTGGGCCTGTGTTTCAGGTTCTTCGGCAGGCGGCAACAACCAGGGTAAGTTAGGTTCCGCAGGGAGTGATGCCTTCGGTTGGAAGCTTCCTAAGACACCAGGTAGGCCCCCTATGCGGATGGAAGAGGGCCGGGATTCCTGGTTCCCTAGTGTTGGGCACCAACCCTCGTTCCCAACCCCTCTCACGGAAGTTCCTGAAGCCTTCCTGCAACCCTCTACCTCGGGTACACGACGAGTCGCGAAGTCCCCCGCAGTCCCCGCTCCCGCCCGCCGTACGGTAGGTACAGTTACGTCGGGCTCTTCGGAGGAGTCTTTCTCGTCGGGAGAAGAAGCCAGAAGGAGACATCGGCGTCGGAGGGAGCGGTCCAGGAGCAGGCGTTCCCGCTCAAGATCACGTTCCAGGTACAGCAGGAGGCGCTCCCGGTCTCCTCAAAGGAAACACAGGAGGAGTAGGTCACCCGATGGCGATTGGGTTTTCGTACCCCGTGAGTCGTAGATACAGTGTTCCCCGGACCGGCGGTCCAGGGAGTTCTCGCCAAGGAGACCATCCTCTAAGCATAGTTATGACCCTCGCAGGGAGAAACGCGAGAAGGACTCGGCAGGCAGGCGTAAGACCGCGAAGCCTCCGGTTCACCCCGCCCAGCGGGGGGAACCGCGCTTCCTTTCTGGCAGCCCGGCCGAACCAGCCCAGCTGGTGCGGCCCTCGGACTTTAAGGAACGGTTCCCGCTGTCGGGTCAGCCCACTGGAGCCGCGTCCTCGTCCTCCTGGGAACTGGATCGGACACTAGTCCTCGCCGGTTCGGCGATGCCTGTCCTAACCCCCGCCCCTTGTGCGGAGACCTCTGCTGGGGAGGACCAGTACCTCTGCAGGGGAGTGCCTGTGGTGCCAGGACCAAGACGCCCGGTGGGAGTGCCCGGTGACCCGGCTCCCCGGGCTCAAGCCGAGGCTTCGGCCGACGGTAGAGAGGGTTCCCCGACGGAGGACTCGGCCTATAGAAGAGTAATTGGCCTAATCAGGAGACATCACAAGATCGAGGAATCGGCGTCTACCGACGAGGACTATTGGAGGTCCAGCCTTATCCGGTTGATGCAGGCTCCTGCCTAGCCGAAAACCTCCCTGGCTCTTCCTGTAGCACGGGATCTCGTCCTGGGACAGGAGCACGTGGATAGAGTGGTGGCAGGTAATGCCGAAGACCCCAAGACTCAGAGCTCTTCTAAGTTGCTCCAGGGGCTCAAAACGCAGAGCAAGGTCTATGTACCAGAAGGACGACGGCCGGGAGCCTGCAAAGTAGAACCTTCTCTCGACATCCTGGGGCAGGGCGTCTCGGAGGACAGAGCCTCTTCAGCCCCAGTCTGTTTTTCTCCATCGGAGGCTGCGATGATGGAGGAAATGTCTAGGGACCTAGTACACGTCTCCTCTTGGCTAGACTGGTGGGCTTCCACATTAGTAGGAGTGCAAGCTGCTTTTGACCCTACAGACCCGGAACAGCAAAGCCTCCTGAGGGAGCTTATCACCTCCGGGGGCAAGACTCTTAAGTTCCTGACTTACCAGTCCCTCGCCCTGACAGCGAATTGGGTGCTTCGCAAGAGAGACGCCATCCTGGCGAAGGTGTCCCGGAAGGTCCCAGACAGAGAGGCGAGGGCCATGAGGAGCATTCCCTTGTGGGGTGACTCCTTGTTCCCCTTAAAGGACTTGGAGGCGATCATGGAGAAGGTGTCTAAAAGGAAAGAATTAAACACGCCCAGGCCTACGCCGGTAAGGAGACCGCCTTACAAGAGGTCAGTCTCAGATAGTGCCGCGACGTCTCAGGCCTCTCTTAGCATGACGAAGAGAGAAGCTCCTTCGTCCTTCTGGGCCTCAGCGCCTCAGCCCCCCTGTAGAGGAGCCCCGGAAGCTTCAGCCTCCTTTAGAACAGGTTATTCTTCCTCCAGGAGAGGCCGTTCAGGCCGCTCCTCCAGGAGGAAATAGAGTGGGAGGCCCCCTATTCCTGCCCAAGCCTCAGGTTGGGGGATGCCTCAGACTATATTGGCAAGCATGGAAAGCACACGGAGCAGAGCCCTGGACAGTGTCCGTACTGAAGGAGGGCTACAGGCTACCGTTCTTAGCAGAACCCCCCCCCTCTAATACCGGCCATCCGGTCAGAGTGGCTGGTTCCCAAGGATCCGTTGAAGAGAGCCGCCCTTCAAGAGGAGGTGTCCTCCATGTTGGAGAAGGGCGCCATGGAGGAGATCCTACACCCAGGTCCAGGTTTCTACAGTCGTCTGTTCCTGGTGGAAAAAGCGACAGGGGGGTGGAGGCCGGTTATAGATCTGTCGGCCCTCAACAAATTCATAAGGAAGACAAACTTCAAAATGGACACTCCGAAGTCAGTCATGCTGTCCTTGAGGGAGAAAGATTACATGATGACCATAGACCTCAAGGACGCTTACTTCCAAATTCCGGTCCACCCCTCGAGTCGAAAGTTTCTCCGGGTGAAATGGGGTACCCAGATCCTGCAATTCAAGACCCTTTGCTTCGGATTGTCAACAGCGCCCCAGGTATTCACGAGAGTCTTCACGACAGTCTCAGTGTGGGCTCACGAACGAGGCATTCGCCTCATCCGGTACCTGGACGACTGGTTGCTTCTTTCCTCCTCGAAGGACGTCTTGAAGGAGCAAGGGATGAAACTTCTCCAGTTTTGCAAGGATCTGGGTATCGTGATCAACCCGGAAAAATCGAACCTATCCCCCTCCACCAGAATGACCTATTTGGGGATGACACTAGATACCCTTCTGGGAAAAGTATTTCCTTCGGAAGACAGAATAAGCAATCTGAGGGAGATCCTTCGTCCGTTCCTGTTGGGGCAACCCCGGAGAGCGAAGGGCTGGCAAAGACTAATAGGGCATCTGGTGTCGTTGGAAAAACTGGTTCCCCAGGGGAGAATCAGACTCAGAGCCGTCCAATGGAACCTGAAGAACCTCTAGTGCCAACTGGACTCGCAACAAGAACTAATCCCAGTCCTACCAAACACAATGCCCTCCCTGGAATGGTGGCATTGCCGATCGAACTCGCTCAAGGGGATGCCCTTCGCGAACGACCCTCCCGAGTTACTTCTGTTCACAGACGCCTCCAACCAGGGATGGGGAGCCCATCTCCTCGACGAGACAGCGAGAGGAACCTGGATGGACGGGGAAAAGAACCTACGCATCAATGTCCTAGAGTTGAAGGCAGTCCAGAAAGCTTGCCTACACTTCGTCGATCTACTAAGGGGAAACACTGTGGCGTTGATGTGCGACAACGCCACAGTAGTAGCGTACATAAAGAAACAAGGAGGTTTGAAATCAAGGGAATTGTGCGATCTCGCCCTAGAGATACTAGATTGGGCAGAAACGAACTAGGTTGTGTTATTAGCAAGGTTCATCCCCGGGAAAAAGAACGTGCTGGCCGATGGTCTCAGCAGGATGGGTCAAATAGTAGGGACAGAATGGTCCCTCCTTCCAGAAGTAGCCAGGCTCATCATCCAACGTTGGGGTTCCCCGGTGATGGACCTCTTTGCAACCAAACTGAATGCGCAACTTCCCGTGTATTGTTCTCCTGTCCCAGACCCGAAGGCAGCCTTGGAGGATGCCTTTCAGCACAGGTGGGACAACCTAGACGTGTACGCTTTTCCCCCCTTCACGATGATAAGGCAAGTACTCAACAGAGTAAGGACTGCCCGGAACTTAAGGATGACTTTGGTAGCGCCCTGGTGGCCGGAGAGAGAGTGGTTCGCAGACCTAAAAGACTTGACAAGTCAACCTCCATGGCCACTCCCCGACAGGTCAGACCTTCTACAACAACCGCATTTTCTCAGATTTCACGACAACCCACAGTCTCTACGTCTTCACGCCTGGAAACTATCGAGCGACTCCTGAAGAAGGAGGGGTATTCATCAGCTACTGCTAAGAGGATGTCGCTATACCTGAGAAGGTTGTCAGCAGCGGTCTACCAAGCTAAGTGGGCCTCTTTCACGAAGTGGTGCGCTTCGAGACACATTAAACCCCTCAAAGCCTCGGTCCCAGACATAGCGGACTTTCTGGTATATCTCAGGGACAAAATGGGAATGTCAATCCCAGCTATAAAAGGAGTGCGGGCCGCCTTGTGTCAAGTCTTCCTCCTGAAGGGCATCGACCTGGGTTCCTCTAGGCATATCTCGATGCTTGTCAGGAGCTTCGAGCAGTCCTGCCCCCCACAAGCAGTTAGGGTGCCTCAGTGGGACTTAGCCAGGGTCCTGAAGATGTTAAGTGGCCCCCCCTTCGAACCAATGAAAGATATCGTAGACAGGGATCTCACTCTCAAGACAGTCTTTTTGCTAGCCTTGGCTTCCACTAAAAGAGTAGGGGAGATCCATGGACTGTCTTATGACGTCTCTCATTCGAGGGGGTGGAAAGAAATATCTTTCAAGTTCGTTCCTTCTTTTGTGGCGAAGACCCAGAACCCAGCTGTCTGGGATCCAAAATTCGAAGGTTTCTCTCTACCAGCTATCCCTAGGACGGGGAATGCTGAGGATTTGAAGTTATGCCCGGTCCGTGCCATTAGAAAATACCTTGAAAGGACGGCTCATCTCCAGCCAGGCATCAAGAGCCTCTTCGTTTCCACAGGTGTTACTAAGAAACAGGTATCCAAGAATACCATTTCCTTCTGGTTGAGACAGGTTATTGCCAGGGCCTACAAGGAAGAAGCTCTGGACTTACCAGGCGTCCCCAAACCCCATGACATCAGGGGTCTGAGTACGTCCTTAGCCTTTGAGAAAAACATGGTAGTGGGTCAGATCCTTCGGGCAGGTACCTGGTCTAACCAGTCAACCTTTACTGCCCATTACCTCAAGGACTACTCGAGGAAGTCCTTAGACGGGTTCTCCATTGGAACAGTCATCTCCGCGCTCCAAGTGATTTAACGGTAAAAGCCCCAGGCTCAATCGTGCATAGCAAACCGGGAGACACAGGTTCGTTCCCTTTCACCCTATTCCCCGTTTTTCCCTATCCTTATCGGAGATAACCCTCCTGTAACCATTGGATAACACGTTCTCCGCAACTGCGTTACTGGATTCAACATCAGAAGAAGTTTTTCAAAGGGTGAGTACTTAGACACTAACGTGAGCTCTTTGTGTAGTTACCCTATCGTCCGTTTTCCTAGTATGTTTTGTTTCTACCTAAGCCTCTTGGCTTCCGCTTACTGGGTCTGAAGGTCAGAAAGGCACTCCCACCTCCTAAAGTGTAAGTCTCCTAAGAAAGTAGTTCGAGGTAAGTATTCGTGTTGGAACAAATCAAAAATTTTAAGTAAATTTTATTTTTCCTAACATACTTACCGAGAACTACTTTCGGGTAATGGCCCTCCCTTCCTTCCCCGAGTGCCTCTCTGCCCTTGCGAGAATTGTGCAACATCCGAAGAACTTACTGACGCTCACGACCCAGGCGGACCTCGACCTAGCGCAAAAGCTACCCTCGGGGCACGTTCTCTTACGCCCAAGATAGCCCTCCATAGAAAACGGGTTTTAGGGTATACTACACAAAACTCTGGTCGGTAGAGAGGAGATTACAGGTAACTCCTAAGAAAGTAGTTCTCGGTAAGTATGTTAGGAAAAATAAAAATTACTTAAATTTTTTATATTACTTTAAAATTTGTGATATTAAATTATTTTTATAAGTAACTCATCATCCTTCAATAATAGAATACAGTACAGTATGTCTTTATGTTAAAAGATTTTTTCATCTTCACTTCAACAAATGTTTTCTTATTGTGGACATCTTTTTCTCTTTGTTTTTTTTTTTTTTTTAAATTGGGAAATGTCTGATTTGTTGTAATGTGCAATATAATGTATCATATGAATACAGTATTAATTAAGAGTTTTCTTCATCAACAGAGAGCGGAACTAAATAAAGCAGAACAGCTTTTGCATGTTGCTTTGAAATCAGCACAAGATACACAGAACCATCAAGCAATAACGTATATATATGATCTCCTAGCAAATGTAGCATATCAAAGGGAAGAATATGCTAAGGCTGAGAATCTCTTTAAAGAGGTATTGAAGCGTGTGCTTGCAGGTATGTACTGTATCTTATTATACCTCCTAAAGTAAATATATCAAGTCATTATTTTGTGATAGGAACTGTTCTTGAAAACTTAAGAATTTAATAAAAAAGCAGTACAGTACAGTATATAAAATGGTGATTAATTATTTTAGGATTTATTCAATTTTCTTCTTTCTGTTTTTACTTAAAAGGGAAATTCTCTGGATTGCCCCTGTGCTTTAAGAATAAGATTGTAATATGATTGAATCCCTTTTCAAAAATTACAATCTTCAGGTTATACTTCAGGCTTCCTGTCATTTGCTTTGGTTCAGAGCCAAACTTGGATGGATTTTTTATCTATCTATCTCCCAAGGCACTTCTCCCAATTTTCGGGGGTAGCCGACATAAAAAAAGACAAAAGGGGATTTTTCTTTTCTGCTCCTCCCAGTCTGTCGATGAATTCAGACGAGTTTGGCTGGTGCTGCTAGGGTGCCACAGCCCACCCTCCCCTGTTATCCACCACAATGAAGCTTCATATGCTGAATCTTCTACTGTTGCTACCTCAGCAGTCACCAAGGCGACTGGAGGAAGCATCAGGGCCTACCAGAATTGCGTTACAATCGCTCGCTATTCATTCCTATTTCTAGCACACACTTTTGTCTTTCTCACATTTATCCTCCTATCACCTAGAGCGTTCTTTGCTCCTTTCATCCACCCAAACCTTGACCTTCCTCTCGTACTTCTCCTATCAACTCTTGCATTCATCACCTTCTTCAGTAGACAGCCATTTTCCATTTTCTCTACATGGCTAAACCACCTCAACACATTCATATCCTCTCTAGCTGCTAAATAATTTCTCACACCTGTTCTCATCCTCACTACTTCATTCCTAACCCTATATTCCTCATACACTTCATCTCAAACACATTCAGTTTCTGTCTCTTCGTTACTTTCAATCCCCTTAACTCCCATTCATACATCTAAGCTGGTACAATCACTTTCTTATACAAAACTCTCTCTACATTCATTCTTAACCCTCTATTCTTCACTACTCCTTCCACTGCCCCCAACACTTTACATCCTTCATTCACTCTCTTGACGTACATCTGCTTCCGCTTCCACTCCACCATTTGCTGCAACAACAGATCCCAAGTACTTAAAACTGATTTACTTCCCTCCCTTCTTGTGCATCTCATAACCTTACTCTTACCCACATTAACTCTCAACTTCCTTCTCTCACACACCCTTCCAAACTCTGTCACTGATTGGCCCAGCTTCTCTTCCGAGTCTGCAACTAATACAGTATCATCCACAAACAGTAATTGATTTATCTCCCACTCATGATCACTCTTGTTAATCAGTTTCAATCCTCAACCAAGCACTCAAGCATTCACCTCTCTCACAACTCCATCAACAAACAAATTTAACAACCATGGCAACATCACACATCCTTGTATCAGCCCCACTCTCACTGGAAATCACTCACTCAATTTCCTATCCTTACACATGCTTTAATGCCTATGTAGAAACTCTTCACTGTTTGCAACAACCTTCCATCAATTCCATATAACCTCATCACATTCCACATTGCCTCCCTATCAACTCTGTCATGAGCTTTCTCCAGATTCATAAATGCAACATACACTTCCTTGCCTTTTGCTATACATTTCTCACATATCTTTTAGCTGTAAAAATCAGATCCATACATACCCTACCTCTTCTAAAACCATCCTGTTGAAGGAAGGGGGTGTGACTGTACTTGAATGGTTGGTGAGATTGTTTAATATGTGTTTTTATGAATAGTACTTACCTGGCAGTTATATATATATAGCTGATATCTCTAAATCGGCAGAATTTTTCAAAACGAGGCAACCGCCTTGTGGTGGTTGGGAGGTAGGTGGTAACACCCGTCACAGGGTGGTCCAAGGAATCATTCCCATGTCTAAGACTTCAGTTCATCTCTGCCGGCTGGATCGAAAACATCGTCGGTCCACCATTGAGAGTTTTTCGAATCATTTTCCCTTCTTCGCTTTTTTGGACTTCGTTTGGTGAAGTACACTGATTTAGGGTTTTGGCAATCGTGTTTTATTATTATTATTTACTTTGTTTATCATGAGTGATAACTTAATTTTCGTGTTTGTGCGAGTGATGTATGCAAGGTGGGGTTACCGAAAGTGTCGGTTGATCCTCACAGTTTGTATGCAGAGGTTTTGTTTGTGCACTATATTTTAGTTGCGAAGTTTTTAATCCTGATGACGGAAATACGTTCAGGCAACTCTATGACGCCACAGTCGTGTGATGTAATCTTCATGTGTGTCTTGCAATTCTCTTTATTTGTTTTATGCAAAGAATGGGAGGAATTCCACTTATATAAGTTTTTTAACTTTTAATGTAAAATTTTAAAGAAACGTTTGTCCATTTGGTGTTCGTTCTTTAAATCATCGATCTAATTTCATAAATTAAATAGAACTAGCGTATGGTTAATTTGCGCTGTTACTCGTTACTATCGGTGCAGTCCCAACATGCCTTGGTAGCGTTCTTTTAGATATGGGAATTAAAGTGTTGGCTATTATTCTCCAACAACAACTAATTTATATGGAAATTCTAGTTTTAGTAGCTTTTTCATTTATATGTTCCTATTGTTTACATTTATATATATATAGATATGTTATTGCTATATCTGTTCTTTTTATCATTACAACTCACTTGTTTTTTAATTCCCTTTGAATTAATTGTGGATTACATTTGTTTTCCCTTTTTTCTGTTCATTTTAATCTTTAACGTATAACTTTCCCGGCATTTGTATGTAACTGCCGGGTAGGTATTTATGACATTTAATTTTACCGGTGGTTATATGTAACTACCGGGTGAGTGTCTTCAACATCTATTTTTATTCTCAACTCTTGCCCGGTGGTTTTTTCTTTTTGTGACCGCCGGGTAAGTATGTTTGAAAGTTTATTTTATTATGGAAATGTCAGTTTTATATTCTATAAAAAAAATATTTTGTTACAGTTTATATAGCTGTGTGTAAGAGTTTAATAGTGCAAGTTTTCAGTGCTAAATTAGGCATTGGATTCTTTCAGCACAGGGACGTTGTTTTCCTAGCCTTAGACCTCTTCCAAGCTCCCCGGCCCATGGGAGAAGGAACGTCGATCGGCGAAAGGAAACGAGAGGCGTTAGCTCACGAGCAAACGCCCTCGCGAGCGTTCCTGTTAACGTTCCCAGAATGCTCGCCCTTGCCATGGTAAAGCAAAGAGCGTTGAACGTTAAGATTCTTACACTGCTTTTAGAATTTTGCATTGCATCACTTTTGATTTTAATGGCAATTCTTAAGTTATAGATATTCTCTGCTTATATCAATGCTTACAAACCATCATTGACTCGGTTTTTGTCCCAGAGCGCCAGTCGGCCTTATGAACCCTCTGGTCGGAACCGAACGCGCCGAGCGGCATAGTGAATATCATTTTGCCTTAACGCTCGGCGCTAAGTCTTTCAAGACAGGACGAATGCAGCCTCGTCTTTCAGGGCGACTGCAGCCTCGTCTTTCAGGACGAATGCTGCCTCGTCTTTCAGGACGACTGCAGCCTCGTCTTTCAGGACGAATGCTGCCTCGTCTTTCAGGACTAATGCAGCCTCGTCTTTCAGGACGAATGCAGCCTCGTCTTTCAGGACGAATGCTGCCTCGTCTTTCAGGACGAATGCTGCCTCGTCTTTCAGGACGAATGCAGCCTCGTCTTTCAGGACGAATGCTGCCTCGTCTTTCAGGACTAATGCAGCCTCGTCTTGCAGAGCGAATGCTGCCTCGTCTGTCAGGACGAATGCAGCCTCGTTTTTCAGGGCGAATGCTGCCTCGTCTTTCAGGACGAATGCAGCCTCGTCTTTCAGAGCAAATGCAGCCTCGTCTTTCAGGGCGAATGCTGCCTCGTCTTTCAGGGCGAATGCTGCCTCGTCTTTCAGGACGAATGCTGCCTCGTCTTTCAGGACTAATGCAGCCTCGTCTTTCAGGGCGAATGCTGCCTCGTCTTTCAGGATGAATGCAGCTTCGTCTTTCAGGACGAATGCAGCCTCGTCTTTCAGGACGAATGCACCCTCGTCTTTCAGGGAGAATGCTGCCTCATCTTTTAGGACGAATGCAGCCTCGTCTTTCAGGGCGAATGCAGCCTCGTCTTTCAGGGCGAATGCTGCCTCGTCTTTCAGGACTAATGCAGCCTCGTCTTTCAGGGCGAATGCTGCCTCGTCTTTCAGGGCGAATGCAGCCTCGTCTTTCAGGGCGAATGCTGCCTCGTCTTTCAGGACGAATGCAGCCTCGTCTTTCAGGGCTAATGCAGCCTCGTCTTTCAGGACTAATGCTGCCTCGTCTTTCACGGCGAATGCAGCCTCGTCTTTCAGGACGAATGCAGACTCGTCTTTCAGGGCGAGTGCAGCCTCGTCTTTCAGGGCAGCCTCGTCTTTCGGGGCGAGTGCAGCCTCGTCTTTCGGGGCGAGTGCAGCCTCGTCTTTCGGGACGAGTGCAGCCTCGTCTTTCGGGACGGGGGCAGCCTCGTCTTTCGGGACGAGGGCAGCCTCGTCTTTCAGGATGATAGGACGATTGCCGCCTTGTCCTTTCAGGGCGACGCCACGTCTTATAAGCTCTTTGTGAAGGATGACTTTAGTGATCACTTTTCCCCTGTTGAATTGTTTGAGGTTAACAGAAGGAGAGGATCCTAAGTTCTGTTGCTCCATGTTCCCCACCCTCTGAGTTTTCACGTGGTCATTAATGGAGCTTTAAGAAGAGAGGAGCAGACCTTTGGTCCGTGTTTTTTTTGGGATGGATGCGAAATCTTTTTCCTAGTGAATCCTCCTTTGTTAGTTACTCCGATAGACTTTTCTGCCTAACTGACTTTGCAACTTCAATGTCTCTCTTTTGGGAGAGGGAGCCTTTTGTCCGGTCCTGTACGTAAATGCTCTTTACGCCTTCGTTCAGGAGTCAAAGTCCTCCACGGAGACATCAAAATCTTTGGAGAAGAGGGGAGCAGACCTTTGGTCAGTACTTCTTCTGAAGGAGGATTACTTTTTCCTTTTATAGGGAAACCTCCTTTAGTTTTTAGCTACAACGATTCTCTCTCCCAGTTCTAGAGAGGAGTCTAAGTGGCAGGCTATGCAATCAAACTTTATCTCGGGTTTGTTTACAAGGAAGAATGGGTCAGTTTCGGGCCTGTGTTTTGATCTCAGCCCCGCCCCTCTCATGTTCACGTAACTTTTGCTTTATGTAGCGGAATGCTGCTCTCTGGAGAAATCAGAGAGTCCCTGTATCTTGATTTTTAGATAATGTTGAGCCTATCGAATAATTAGGTCTTCCTGTCAGCAAGAAGAGTCTCTTCTGACACCAGGACGCTCAGCACCTTGTCTTTTAGAACGTTCAGCGTCTCGCTCTGTTAACCTCTCGGCTCCACGTCTTACAGGACTTTTGGCACCACGTCTTACAGGACTATCGGCGCCACGTCTTACGGGACGATCAGCACCTCGTCTTTCAGGACGCTCGATGTCAAAGTTCTAGCATGGGGCATGACTTTGAACATGAGAATCTAGGACTTCGTGATGACACTAGTCGAATAGTGTGTCGAGATCAAGGACGCCTTCGTTCTGATTTCTTGGATCTAGAAAGGAGGTTTGTTCTAGGGCAAGAATCATCGGGATAAACATGCTCAGCAGGAAGAGACTTGTTTTTCCCTCAGAATGGTCTCTCAACCCGCAAGTCTGTCAGTCTCTGGATGTTGTGGGGCAGACCTGTACCTTTTTGCCTCCAACTGGAAGAAGAGGACCCCCTACTGCTGCTCCCTAGTCCCAGATGAGGAAGTTCTGGCAGTGGACTCCTTCCTGATGGATTGGACAGGGGTGGACATGTTTGCGTTGCCCCCGTTCGAGATCATCAATCTGGTCTTCAGGAAATTCGCTCTCCTCGATTCGGGGCGAATGATCATAGCGGCTCCATTATGGCCTGCTAGGGAATGGTTTTCGGAAGTGATGGGCATGTTGATGGACTTCCCAAGAAGACTTCGGCAAGTCCAGATCTTCTTAAACAGCCCCACTTCGAGAGGTATCATCTTACCCCCCTTGCTCTCAACTGACTTCCTTCAGACTGACTAGAAGCTTGTCAGATCTCGAGGCTTTTCGGCACAAGCGACGAAATCTATCGCCAGAGCAAGGAGGATCTCTTCACAAAGAGTCTACCGATCTAGGTGGGAGACCTTTAGAGCTTGGTGCAGGCGGCACAGGTTTCCTCATCCACTACCTTTCTGAGCCAGATTGCAGACTTCTTCTTGTACCTCAGACAGGATGCTAAGCTGGCTGTATCTACCATCAATGGATACAGCAGTATGCTCTCTGCCATCTTTAGGCATAGAGGCCTAGAGTTGTCCCAAAATCAAGGTTTGCAGGACCTCATTGGGTCTTTTCAGACGACGTAATAGGTACTCTTAAACCTGGATGTGGTGTTTAAGTTTCTGTGCTCCAAGAAATTTGAACCTATCTCGCTAGCCTCTCTTCGGGTTGTAACAAAGAAAACCCTCTCACTTATGACTCTAGCGAATGCCAAGAGGTCAGCGAAGTCCAGGCGATTGGGAAGAGGGTGAACTTCAATTAGGATAGGGCAGTTTGTGGCTTAAGGTTCATCTTTCTCGTAAAGAGCGAGAACCCTTCGTAACCCTGTCCTACGACGTTTGATGTCACTAACCTCACGAACCTAGTGGGTCGAGAGAAGGAAAGACTCCTCTGCCCAGTTAGGTCCCTCAAGTTTTTTTGGGGGGGCTCACACTATGAACGTGGGCTGTGCATCCAACTTGTTTTGGTGTTCAGTGAAAGGTCCGCCAAAACCCGTTTAAGTATGCTTTGTCCTTTTTCCTGAGGGAGAAAATTAGGGAAGCCCACCTCCTATGTGAGGAGGAACACTTCGCCCTGTTGATATTACGGGCTCACGAAGTGAGAGCCATTGCTACCTTTCTGGCATATCAGGAATATATGTTAGTTAGGCTATTCATGGATGCTATTATCTGGAGGAGCAACTCTGTCTTCGCTTCTCATTAACTTAGAGAGGTGAGGGTAGACTTTGGCAAGTGCTATACCTTGGGCCCATATATAGCTGCGGTTTCTGTATTAGGCAAAGGAGTTAATAACCCCACTCAACCTTGGTTTATATGCATGTATGAGGGTTTGTGTTTTTATGATGGTCTGTGGACTTCGTCTTGTGGTGCGGTTCCCTCAGTCTAGATAGATAGTTTATGTCTATGTTGCAGGGTTAGGTGGTTAGTTTGAGAAAGGTTGCAGTTTTTATTATATGGGGCGAAGGTAGTTTCTGAAGTCTAGTCAAATTGTTGGTCTTATCCCTTTGACAGACTCGATTGAGTTTTTTGCAGCTTTGCAGGCTTACTCCTGGATAACTCCTAAGGGAAAGCCACTCTAAAGGCTGTACCTTTGAATCAGCTACCTTAGCAGGCAAGGAATCAAGGTGTTTTTATCTCCTACAACTCTTTTGTTGTTTCCCCAACGATGTTTACAGTACTGTCTGTTTCCCTCCTCCAAATGTGTGAATCAGCTATATATATATAACTGCCAGGTAAGTACTATTCATAAAAATGGAGTTTTTATGATAAAACAAAGTTTTATGAATACTTACCTGGCAGTTATATATATATTCTAAGGCCCACCCACCTCCCCTCAGGAGACAGGTCGGGCATAGATGAACTGAAGTCTTAGACATGGGAATGATTCCTTGGACCACCCTGTGACGGGTGTTACCACCTACTGTACCTCCCAACCACCACAAGGCGGTTGCCTCGTTTTGAAAAATTCTGCCGATTTAGAGATATCAGCTATATATATATAACTGCCAGGTAAGTATTCATAAAACTTTGTTTTATCATAAAAACTCCATTTTTTGTTGTCAATGGTACCAGTAGATTGGGTTTGTGCATGTATTGTACCACTATATAAGGGTAAGGGAGATGTGTATGAGTGTTGTAATTCAAGAGGTATTAGTTTGTTAAGCATAGTTGGAAAAGTGTATGGTAGAGTAATGATTAATAGGATCAAGGATAAAACAGAGAATGCAATCTTAGAAGTACAGGGTGGTTTTAGAAGAGGTAGGGGTTGTATGAATCAGATTTTTACAGTAAGGCAGATATGCGAGAAATATTTAGCAAAAGGTAAGGAGGTGTATGTTGCGTTTATGGATCTGGAGAAAGCGTATAATAGAGTTGATAGGGAAGCAATGTGCAATGTGATGAGGTTATATGGAGTTGGTGGAAGGTTGTTGCAAGCAGTGAAAAGTTTCTACAAAGGTAGTAAAGCATGTGTTAGGATAGGAAATGAAGTGAGTGATTGGTTTCCAGTGAGAGTGGGGCTGAGACAGGGATGTGTGATGTCACCGTGGTTATTTAACTTGTATGTTAATGGAGTGGTGAGAGAGGTGAATGCTCGAGTGCTTGGACGAGGATTAAAACTGGTAGACGAGAATGACCATGAATGGGAGATAAATCAGTTGTTGTTTGCGGATGATACTGT